>NW_027476089.1:2412500-2440000 GCF_051020955.1 Megalopta genalis | reverse complement strand
CAAGAACAGCAAGAACAACCACAACAAGAACAACAACAACAACAAAAACAGGAAGAACAACAACAACAACAACAAGAACAACAACAACATGAACTACAACAACATCAACAACTAGAACAAGCAGAACAACAGGAACAACAAGAACAACAAGAACAACAAGAACAACAAGAACAACACGAACAACAAGAACAACAAGAACAACAAGAACAACAAGAACAACAAGAACAACAAGAACAACAAGAACAACAAGAACAACAAGAACAACAAGAACAACAAGAACAACAAGAACAACAAGAACAACAAGAACAACAAGAACAACAAGAACAACAAGAACATCAAGAACAACAAGAACAACAAGAACAACAAGAACAACAAGAACATCAAGAACAACAAGAACAACAAGAACAACAGGAACAACAAGAACAACAAGAACAACAAGAAAACCAAGAACAACAAGAACAACAAGAACAACAAGAACAACAAGAACAACAAGAACAACAAGAACAACAAGAACAACAAGAACAACAAGAACAACAAGAACAACAACAACAAGAACGACAAGAACAAGAACAAGAACAAGAACAAGAACAACAAGAACAACAACAAGAACAAGAACAAGAACAACAAGAACAACAAGAATAACAAGAACAACAAGAACAACAAGAACAACAAGAACAACAAGAACAACAAGAACATCACGAACAACAAGAACAACAAGAACAACAAGAAAAGCAAGAACAACAACAACAAGAACGACAAGAACAACAACAACATGAACAACAAGAACATCAACAACCAAAACAACAAGAACAACAACAACAAGAACAACTAGAACAACAACAACAAGAACAACAAGAGCAACAAGAACAACAAGAACAACAAGAACAACGAGAACAACAAGAACAACAAGAACAACAAGAACAACAAGAACAACAAGAACAACAAGAACAACAACAACAAGAACAACAAGAACAGCAAGAACAACAAGAACAACAACAACAAGAACAGCAAGAACAACAACAACAAGAACTACATGAACAACAACAACAAGAACAACAAGAACAACAACAACAACAAAAACAGGAACAACAACAAGAACAACAACAAGAACAACAACAACATGAACAACATGAACATCAACAACCAGATCAACAAGAACAACAATAACAACAAGAACAACAAGAACAACAAGAACATCAAGAACAACGAGAACAACAAGAACAACAAGAACGACACGAACAGCCGGTACAACAAGAACAACAAGAACAACAAGAACAACCCGAACAACAACAACAAGAACAACAAGAACAACAACAACATGAACAACAAGAACATCAACAACCAGAACAACAAGAACAACAAGAACAACAAGAACAACAAGAACAACAAGAACAACAAGAACAACAAGAACAACAAGAACAACAAGAACAACAAGAACAACAAGAACAACAAGAACAACAAGAACAACAAGAACAACAAGAGCAACGAGAACAACGAGAACAACAAGAACAACAAGAACAACAAGAACAACAAGAACAACAAGAACAACAAGAACAACAAGAACAACAAGATCAACAAGAACAACAAGAACAACAAGAACAACAAGAACAACAAGAACAACAAGAACAACAAGAACAACAAGAACAACAAGAACAACAAGAACAACAAGAACAACAAGAACAACAAGAACAACAAGAACAACAAGAACAACAAGAACAACAACAACAAGAACAACAAGAACAGCAAGAACAACAAGAACAACAAGAACAACAAGAACAAGAACAGCAAGAACAATAACAACAAGAACTACATGAACAACAACAACAAGAACAACAAGAACAACAAGAACAACAAGAACAACAAGAACAACAAGAACAACAAGAACAACGAGAACAACAAGAACAACAAGAACAACAAGAACAACAAGAACAACAAGAACAACAAGAACAACAAGAACAACAAGAACAACAAGAACAACAAGAACAACAAGAACAACAAGAACAACAAGAACAACAAGAACAACAATAACAACAAGAACAACAAGAACATCAAGAACAACAAGAACAACAAGAACAACAAGAACGACACGAACAGCCGGTACAACAAGAACAACAAGAACAACAAGAGCAACAAGAACAACAAGAACAACAAGAACAACAAGAACAACCAGAACAACAAGAACAACAAGAGCAACAAGAACAACAAGAACAACAAGAGCAACAAGAACAACAAGAACAACAAGAACAACAAGAACAACAAGAACAACTAGAACAACAAGAACAACAAGAACAACAAGAACAACAAGAACAACAAGAACAACAAGAACAACAAGAACAACAAGAACAACAAGAACAACAAGAACAACAAGAACAACAAGAACAACAAGAACAACAATAACAACAAGAACAACAAGAACATCAAGAACAACAAGAACAACAAGAACAACAAGAACAACAAGAACAACAAGAACAACAAGAACAGCAAGAACAGCAAGAACAACAAGAACAACAAGAACAACAAGAACAACAAGAACAACAAGAACAACAAGAACAACAAGAACAACAAGAACAACAAGAACAACAAGAACAACAAGAACAACAAGAACAACGAGAACAACGAGAACAACAAGAACAACAAGAACAACAAGAACAACAAGAACAACAAGAACAACAAGAACAACAAGAACAACAAGAACAACAAGAACAACAAGAACAACAAGAACAACAAGAACAACAAGAACAACAAGAACAACAAGAACAACAAGAACAACAAGAACAACAAGAACAACAAGAACAACAAGAACAACAACAACAAGAACAACAAGAACAGCAAGAACAACAAGAACAACAAGAACAACAAGAACAAGAACAGCAAGAACAATAACAACAAGAACTACATGAACAACAACAACAAGAACAACAAGAACAACAAGAACAACAAGAACAACAAGAACAACAAGAACAACAAGAACAACGAGAACAACAAGAACAACAAGAACAACAAGAACAACAAGAACAACAAGAACAACAAGAACAACAAGAACAACAAGAACAACAAGAACAACAAGAACAACAAGAACAACAAGAACAACAAGAACAACAAGAACAACAATAACAACAAGAACAACAAGAACATCAAGAACAACAAGAACAACAAGAACAACAAGAACGACACGAACAGCCGGTACAACAAGAACAACAAGAACAACAAGAGCAACAAGAACAACAAGAACAACAAGAACAACAAGAACAACCAGAACAACAAGAACAACAAGAGCAACAAGAACAACAAGAACAACAAGAGCAACAAGAACAACAAGAACAACAAGAACAACAAGAACAACAAGAACAACTAGAACAACAAGAACAACAAGAACAACAAGAACAACAAGAACAACAAGAACAACAAGAACAACAAGAACAACAAGAACAACAAGAACAACAAGAACAACAAGAACAACAAGAACAACAAGAACAACAATAACAACAAGAACAACAAGAACATCAAGAACAACAAGAACAACAAGAACAACAAGAACAACAAGAACAACAAGAACAACAAGAACAGCAAGAACAGCAAGAACAACAAGAACAACAAGAACAACAAGAACAACAAGAACAACAAGAACAACAAGAACAACAAGAACAACAAGAACAACAAGAACAACAAGAACAACAAGAACAACAAGAACAACAAGAACAACAAGAACATCCAAAACACCAAGAACAACAAGAACAACAAGAACAACAAGAACAACAAGAACAACAAGAACAACAAGAACAACAAGAACAACAAGAACAACAAGAACATCCAAAACACCAAGAACAACAAGAACAACAAGAACATCAAGAACAACAAGAACAACAAGAACGACAAGAACAGCCGCTACAACAAGAACAACAAGAACAACCTGAAAAACAACAACGGGAACAACAACAAGAACAACAAGAACAACAACAACAAGAACAAGAAGAACAACAACAACATGAACAACAAGAACATCAACAACCAGAACAACAACAACAACAAAAACAGGAACAACAACAACAACAACAACAAGAACAGCAACAAGAACAACCAGAACATTAAGAACAACAAGAACAACAAGAACAACTAGGACAACAACAACAACAACAATACCAACAACAACATGGACAACAAGAACAACAATAACAACAACAACAGGATCAACTAGAACAACAACAACAAGAACAACAAGGACAACAACAACAACAAGAACAACAAGAACATCAAGAACAACAAGAACAACAAGAACGACAAGAACAGCCGGTACAACAAGAAAAACAAGAACAACCTGAACAACAACAACAGGAACAACAACGAGAACAACAAGAACAACAAGAACAACAAGAACAACAAGAACAACAAGAACAACATCAACAAGAACGACAAAAACAACAAGAACAACAACAACAATAACAACAAGAACAAGAACAACACCAACATGAACGACAAGAACATCAACAACCAGAACAACAAAAAGAACAACAACAACAAAAACAGGAACAACAAGAACAAGAACAAGAACAACAACAAGAAAAACAAGAACAACAATAACAGCACCAAGATGAACAACAAGAACATCAACAACCAGAACAACAAGAAGAACAAGAACAACAACAACAAGAACGACAAGAACAAAAACAACAAGAACTACAAGAACAACAAGAACAGCAAGAACAACAAGAACAACAAGAGCAACAAGAACAACAAGAACAACAAGAACAACAAGAACAACAAGAACAACATCAACAAGAACAACAAAAACAACAAGAACAACAACAACAATAACAACAAGAACAAGAACAACAACAACATGAACGACAAGAACATCAACAACCAGAACAACAAAAAGAACAACAACAACAAAAACAGGAACAACAACAACAAGAACAAGAACAACAACAAGAACAACAAGAACAACAATAACAGCACCAAGATGAACAACAAGAACATCAACAACCAGAACAACAAGAAGAACAAGAACAACAACAACAAGAACGACAAGAACAAAAACAACAAGAACAACAAGAACAACAAGAGCAACAAGAACAACAAGAACAACAAGAACAACAAGAACAACAAGAACAACAAGAACAACAAGAACAACAAGAACAACAAGAACAACAACAACAAGAACGACAACAACAACAACATGAACAACAAGAACATCAACAACCAGAGCAACAAGAACAACAACAACAAGAACAACTAGAACAACAACAACAAGAACAACAAGAACAACAAGAACATCAAGAGCAACAAGAACAACAAGAACAACAAGAACAACAAGAACAACAAGAACAACAAGAGCAACAAGAACAACGAGAACAACAAGATCAACAAGAACATCAAGAACAACAAGAACAACAAGAACAACAAGAACAACAAGAACAACAAGATCAACAAGAACAACAAGAACAACAAGAACAACAAGAACAACAAGAACAACAAGAACAACAAGAACAACAAGAACAACAAGAACAACAAGAACAACAAGAACAACAAGAACAAAAAGAACAACAAGAACAACAAGAACAACAAGAACAACAAGAACAACAAGAACCACAAGAACAGCAAGAACAGCAAGAACAACAAGAACAACAAGAACAACAAGAGCAACAAGAACAACAAGAACAACAAGAACATCAAGAGCAACAAGAACAACAAGAACAACAAGAAAAGCAAGAACAACAAGAACAACAAGAACAACAAGAACATCAAGAGCAACAAGAACAACAAGAACAACAAGAAAAGCAAGAACAACAAGAATAACAAGAACAACAAGAACAACTAGAACAACAAGAACAACAACAACAACAAGAGCAACAACAACAAGATCAACAAAAACAACAACAACATGAACAACAAGAACAACAAGAACAACAAGAACAACAAGAACAAGAACTACATGAACAACAACAACAAGAACGACAAGAACAACATCAACAAGAACGACAAGAACAACATCAACATGAACAACAAGAACAGCAAGAACAACAAGAACAACAAGAACAAGAACAGCAAGGACAACAACAACAAGAACTACATGAACGTCAACAACAAGAATAACAAGAACAACAACAACATGTACCACAAGAACATCAACAACCAGAACAACCAGAACAACAAGAACAACAAGAGCAACAAGAGCAACAAGAGCCACAAGAGCAACAAGAACAACAAGAACAACAAGATCAACAAGAACAACAAGAACAACAAGAACATCAAGAACAACACGAACAACAAGAACAACAAGGACAACAAGAACAACAAGAACAACAAGAACAACAAGAACGACAAGAACAGCCGGTACAACAAGAACAACAAGAACAACCTGAAAAACAACAACGGGAACAACAACAAGAACAACAAGAACAACAACAACAAGAACAAGAAGAACAACAACAACATGAACAACAAGAACATCAACAACCAGAACGACAAGAACAACAACAACAACAAAAACAGGAACAACAACAACAACAACAAGGACAGCAACAAGAACAACCAGAACATTAAGAACAACAAGAACAACAATAACAACAACAACAAGAACAACTAGGACAACAACAACAACAACAATACCAACAACAACATGGACAACAAGAACAACAATAACAACAACAACAGGAACAACTAGAACAACAACAACAAGAACAACAAGGACAACAACAACAACAAGAACAACAAGAACATCAAGAACAACAAGAACAACAAGAACGACAAGAACAGCCGGTACAACAAGAACAACAAGAACAACCTGAACAACAACAACAGGAACAACAACGAGAACAACAAGAACAACAAGAACAACAAGAACAACAATAACAACATCAACAAGAACAACAAAAACAACAAGAACAACAACAACAATAACAACAAGAACAAGAACAGCAAGAACAACAACAACATGAAACTGCATGAACAACAACAACAAGAACGGCAAGAACAACATCAACAAGAACAACAAAAACAACAAGAACAACAACAACAATAACAACAAGAACAACAACAACAACAACAAGAACAACAAGAACAACAATAACAGCACCAAGATGAACAACAAGAACATCAACAACCAGAACAACAAGAAGAACAAGAACAACAACAACAAGAACGACAAGAACAAAAACAACAAGAACAACAAGAACAACAAGAACTACAAGAACAACAAAACAACAAGAACAACAAGAACAACAAGAACAACAAGAACAACAAGAACAACAAGAACAACAAGAACAACAAGAACAACAAGAACAACAAGAACAACAAGAACAACAAGAACAACAAGAACAACAAGAACAACAAGAACAACAAGAACAACAAGAACATCAAGAACAACAAGAACAACAAGAACAACAAGAACAACAAGAACAACAAGAACATCCAAAACACCAAGAACAACAAGAACAACAAGTACAACAAGAACAACAAGAACAACAAGAACAACAAGAACAACAAGAACAACAAGAACAACAAGAACAACAAGAACAACAAGAACAACAAGAACAACAAGAACATCAAGAACAACAAGAACAACAAGAACGACAAGAACAGCCGGTACAACAAGAACAACAAGGACAACCTGAAAAACAACAACGGGAACAACAACAAGAACAACAAGAACAACAACAACAAGAACAAGAAGAACAACAACAACATGAACAACAAGAACATCAACAACCAGAACAACAAGAACAACAACAACAACAAAAACAGGAACAACAACAACAACAATAACAAGAAGAGCAACAAGAACAACCAGAACATTAAGAACAACAAGAACAACAATAACAACAACAACAAGAACAACTAGGACAACAACAACAACAACAATACCAACAACAACATGGACAACAAGAACAACAATAACAACAACAACAGGAACAACTAGAACAACAACAACAAGAACAACAAGGACAACAACAACAACAAGAACAACAAGAACATCAAGAACAACAAGAACAACAAGAACGACAAGAACAGCCGGTACAACAAGAACAACAAGAACAACCTGAACAACAACAACAGGAACAACAACGAGAACAACAAGAACAACAAGAACAACAAGAACAACATCAACAAGAACAACAAAAACAACAAGAACAACAACAACAATAACAACAAGAACAAGAACAACAACAACATGAACGACAAGAACATCAACAACCAGAACAACAAGAACAACAAGAACAACAAGAACAACAAGAACAACAAGAACAACAAGAACAACAAGAACAACAAGAACAACAAGAACAACAAGAACAACAAGAACAAAAAGAACAACAAGAACAACAAGAACAACAAGAACAACAAGAACAACAAGAACCACAAGAACAGCAAGAACAGCAAGAACAACAAGAACAACAAGAACAACAAGAGCAACAAGAACAACAAGAACAACAAGAACATCAAGAGCAACAAGAACAACAAGAACAACAAGAAAAGCAAGAACAACAAGAACAACAAGAACAACAAGAACATCAAGAGCAACAAGAACAACAAGAACAACAAGAAAAGCAAGAACAACAAGAATAACAAGAACAACAAGAACAACTAGAACAACAAGAACAACAACAACAACAAGAGCAACAACAACAAGATCAACAAAAACAACAACAACATGAACAACAAGAACAACAAGAACAACAAGAACAACAAGAACAAGAACTACATGAACAACAACAACAAGAACGACAAGAACAACATCAACAAGAACGACAAGAACAACATCAACATGAACAACAAGAACAGCAAGAACAACAAGAACAACAAGAACAAGAACAGCAAGGACAACAACAACAAGAACTACATGAACGTCAACAACAAGAATAACAAGAACAACAACAACATGTACCACAAGAACATCAACAACCAGAACAACCAGAACAACAAGAACAACAAGAGCAACAAGAGCAACAAGAGCCACAAGAGCAACAAGAACAACAAGAACAACAAGATCAACAAGAACAACAAGAACAACAAGAACATCAAGAACAACACGAACAACAAGAACAACAAGGACAACAAGAACAGCAAGAACAACAAGAACAACAAGAACGACAAGAACAGCCGGTACAACAAGAACAACAAGAACAACCTGAAAAACAACAACGGGAACAACAACAAGAACAACAAGAACAACAACAACAAGAACAAGAAGAACAACAACAACATGAACAACAAGAACATCAACAACCAGAACGACAAGAACAACAACAACAACAAAAACAGGAACAACAACAACAACAACAAGGACAGCAACAAGAACAACCAGAACATTAAGAACAACAAGAACAACAATAACAACAACAACAAGAACAACTAGGACAACAACAACAACAACAATACCAACAACAACATGGACAACAAGAACAACAATAACAACAACAACAGGAACAACTAGAACAACAACAACAAGAACAACAAGGACAACAACAACAACAAGAACAACAAGAACATCAAGAACAACAAGAACAACAAGAACGACAAGAACAGCCGGTACAACAAGAACAACAAGAACAACCTGAACAACAACAACAGGAACAACAACGAGAACAACAAGAACAACAAGAACAACAAGAACAACAATAACAACATCAACAAGAACAACAAAAACAACAAGAACAACAACAACAATAACAACAAGAACAAGAACAGCAAGAACAACAACAACATGAAACTGCATGAACAACAACAACAAGAACGGCAAGAACAACATCAACAAGAACAACAAAAACAACAAGAACAACAACAACAATAACAACAAGAACAAGAACAACAACAACAAGAACAACAAGAACAACAATAACAGCACCAAGATGAACAACAAGAACATCAACAACCAGAACAACAAGAAGAACAAGAACAACAACAACAAGAACGACAAGAACAAAAACAACAAAACAACAAGAACAACAAGAACAACAAGAACAACAAGAACAACAAGAACAACAAGAACAACAAGAACAACAAGAACAACAAGAACAACAAGAACAACAAGAACAACAAGAACAACAAGAACAACAAGAACAACAAGAACAACAAGAACAACAAGAACAACAAGAACAACAAGAACAACAAGAACAACAAGAACATCAAGAACAACAAGAACAACAAGAACAACAAGAACAACAAGAACAACAAGAACATCCAAAACACCAAGAACAACAAGAACAACAAGTACAACAAGAACAACAAGAACAACAAGAACAACAAGAACAACAAGAACAACAAGAACAACAAGAACAACAAGAACAACAAGAACAACAAGAACAACAAGAACATCAAGAACAACAAGAACAACAAGAACGACAAGAACAGCCGGTACAACAAGAACAACAAGGACAACCTGAAAAACAACAACGGGAACAACAACAAGAACAACAAGAACAACAACAACAAGAACAAGAAGAACAACAACAACATGAACAACAAGAACATCAACAACCAGAACAACAAGAACAACAACAACAACAAAAACAGGAACAACAACAACAACAATAACAAGAAGAGCAACAAGAACAACCAGAACATTAAGAACAACAAGAACAACAATAACAACAACAACAAGAACAACTAGGACAACAACAACAACAACAATACCAACAACAACATGGACAACAAGAACAACAATAACAACAACAACAGGAACAACTAGAACAACAACAACAAGAACAACAAGGACAACAACAACAACAAGAACAACAAGAACATCAAGAACAACAAGAACAACAAGAACGACAAGAACAGCCGGTACAACAAGAACAACAAGAACAACCTGAACAACAACAACAGGAACAACAACGAGAACAACAAGAACAACAAGAACAACAAGAACAACATCAACAAGAACAACAAAAACAACAAGAACAACAACAACAATAACAACAAGAACAAGAACAACAACAACATGAACGACAAGAACATCAACAACCAGAACAACAAGAAGAACAAGAACAACAACAACAAGAACGACAAGAACAAAAACAACAAGAACAACAAGATCAACAAGAAAAACAAGAACAACAAGAACAACAAGAACAACAAGCACAACAAGAACAACATGAACAACAAGAACAACAAGAACAACAAGAACAACAAGAACAACAAGAACAACAAGAACAACAAGAACAACAAGAACAACAAGAACAACAAGAACAACAAGAACAACAAGAACAACAAGAACAACAAGAACAACAAGATCAACAAGAACAACAAGAACATCAAGAACAACAAGAACAACAAGAACGACAAGAACAGCCGGTACAACAAGAACAACAAGGACAACCTGAAAAACAACAACGGGAACAACAACAAGAACAACAAGAACAACAACAACAAGAACAAGAAGAACAACAACAACATGAACAACAAGAACATCAACAACCAGAACAACAAGAACAACAACAACAACAAAAACAGGAACAACAACAACAACAATAACAAGAAGAGCAACAAGAACAACCAGAACATTAAGAACAACAAGAACAACAATAACAACAACAACAAGAACAACTAGGACAACAACAACAACAACAATACCAACAACAACATGGACAACAAGAACAACAATAACAACAACAACAGGAACAACTAGAACAACAACAACAAGAACAACAAGGACAACAACAACAACAAGAACAACAAGAACATCAAGAACAACAAGAACAACAAGAACGACAAGAACAGCCGGTACAACAAGAACAACAAGGACAACCTGA
Source organism: Megalopta genalis (assembly GCF_051020955.1). Taxonomy (NCBI): domain Eukaryota; kingdom Metazoa; phylum Arthropoda; class Insecta; order Hymenoptera; family Halictidae; genus Megalopta; species Megalopta genalis. The sequence continues at coordinate 2,428,253 of NW_027476089.1, read as the reverse complement.
ACAACAACAACAGGAACAACAACGAGAACAACAAGAACAACAAGAACAACAAGAACAACATCAACAAGAACAACAAAAACAACAAGAACAACAACAACAATAACAACAAGAACAAGAACAACAACAACATGAACGACAAGAACATCAACAACCAGAACAACAAGAACAACAAGAACAACAAGAACAACAAGAACAACAAGAACAACAAGAACAACAAGAACAACAAGAACAACAAGAACAACAAGAACAACAAGAACAACAAGAACAACAAGAACAACAAGAACAACAAGAACAACAAGAACAACAAGAACAACAAGAACAACAAGAACATCAAGAACAACAAGAACAACAAGAACAACAAGAACAACAAGAACAACAAGAACATCCAAAACACCAAGAACAACAAGAACAACAAGTACAACAAGAACAACAAGAACAACAAGAACAACAAGAACAACAAGAACAACAAGAACAACAAGAACAACAAGAACAACAAGAACAACAAGAACAACAAGAACATCAAGAACAACAAGAACAACAAGAACGACAAGAACAGCCGGTACAACAAGAACAACAAGGACAACCTGAAAAACAACAACGGGAACAACAACAAGAACAACAAGAACAACAACAACAAGAACAAGAAGAACAACAACAACATGAACAACAAGAACATCAACAACCAGAACAACAAGAACAACAACAACAACAAAAACAGGAACAACAACAACAACAATAACAAGAAGAGCAACAAGAACAACCAGAACATTAAGAACAACAAGAACAACAATAACAACAACAACAAGAACAACTAGGACAACAACAACAACAACAATACCAACAACAACATGGACAACAAGAACAACAATAACAACAACAACAGGAACAACTAGAACAACAACAACAAGAACAACAAGGACAACAACAACAACAAGAACAACAAGAACATCAAGAACAACAAGAACAACAAGAACGACAAGAACAGCCGGTACAACAAGAACAACAAGAACAACCTGAACAACAACAACAGGAACAACAACGAGAACAACAAGAACAACAAGAACAACAAGAACAACATCAACAAGAACAACAAAAACAACAAGAACAACAACAACAATAACAACAAGAACAAGAACAACAACAACATGAACGACAAGAACATCAACAACCAGAACAACAAGAAGAACAAGAACAACAACAACAAGAACGACAAGAACAAAAACAACAAGAACAACAAGATCAACAAGAAAAACAAGAACAACAAGAACAACAAGAACAACAAGCACAACAAGAACAACATGAACAACAAGAACAACAAGAACAACAAGAACAACAAGAACAACAAGAACAACAAGAACAACAAGAACAACAAGAACAACAAGAACAACAAGAACAACAAGAACAACAAGAACAACAAGAACAACAAGAACAACAAGATCAACAAGAACAACAAGAACATCAAGAACAACAAGAACAACAAGAACGACAAGAACAGCCGGTACAACAAGAACAACAAGGACAACCTGAAAAACAACAACGGGAACAACAACAAGAACAACAAGAACAACAACAACAAGAACAAGAAGAACAACAACAACATGAACAACAAGAACATCAACAACCAGAACAACAAGAACAACAACAACAACAAAAACAGGAACAACAACAACAACAATAACAAGAAGAGCAACAAGAACAACCAGAACATTAAGAACAACAAGAACAACAATAACAACAACAACAAGAACAACTAGGACAACAACAACAACAACAATACCAACAACAACATGGACAACAAGAACAACAATAACAACAACAACAGGAACAACTAGAACAACAACAACAAGAACAACAAGGACAACAACAACAACAAGAACAACAAGAACATCAAGAACAACAAGAACAACAAGAACGACAAGAACAGCCGGTACAACAAGAACAACAAGGACAACCTGAACAACAACAACAGGAACAACAACGAGAACAACAAGAACAACAAGAACAACAAGAACAACATCAACAAGAACAACAAAAACAACAAGAACAACAACAACAATAACAACAAGAACAAGAACAACAACAACATGAACGACAAGAACATCAACAACCAGAACAACAAGAACAACAAGAACAACAAGAACAACAAGAACAACAAGAACAACAAGAACAACAAGAACAACAAGAACAACAAGAACAACAAGAACAACAAGAACAACAAGAACAAAAAGAACAACAAGAACAACAAGAACAACAAGAACAACAAGAACAACAAGAACCACAAGAACAGCAAGAACAGCAAGAACAACAAGAACAACAAGAACAACAAGAGCAACAAGAACAACAAGAACAACAAGAACATCAAGAGCAACAAGAACAACAAGAACAACAAGAAAAGCAAGAACAACAAGAACAACAAGAACAACAAGAACATCAAGAGCAACAAGAACAACAAGAACAACAAGAAAAGCAAGAACAACAAGAATAACAAGAACAACAAGAACAACTAGAACAACAAGAACAACAACAACAACAAGAGCAACAACAACAAGATCAACAAAAACAACAACAACATGAACAACAAGAACAACAAGAACAACAAGAACAACAAGAACAAGAACTACATGAACAACAACAACAAGAACGACAAGAACAACATCAACAAGAACGACAAGAACAACATCAACATGAACAACAAGAACAGCAAGAACAACAAGAACAACAAGAACAAGAACAGCAAGGACAACAACAACAAGAACTACATGAACGTCAACAACAAGAATAACAAGAACAACAACAACATGTACCACAAGAACATCAACAACCAGAACAACCAGAACAACAAGAACAACAAGAGCAACAAGAGCAACAAGAGCCACAAGAGCAACAAGAACAACAAGAACAACAAGATCAACAAGAACAACAAGAACAACAAGAACATCAAGAACAACACGAACAACAAGAACAACAAGGACAACAAGAACAACAAGAACAACAAGAACAACAAGAACGACAAGAACAGCCGGTACAACAAGAACAACAAGAACAACCTGAAAAACAACAACGGGAACAACAACAAGAACAACAAGAACAACAACAACAAGAACAAGAAGAACAACAACAACATGAACAACAAGAACATCAACAACCAGAACGACAAGAACAACAACAACAACAAAAACAGGAACAACAACAACAACAACAAGGACAGCAACAAGAACAACCAGAACATTAAGAACAACAAGAACAACAATAACAACAACAACAAGAACAACTAGGACAACAACAACAACAACAATACCAACAACAACATGGACAACAAGAACAACAATAACAACAACAACAGGAACAACTAGAACAACAACAACAAGAACAACAAGGACAACAACAACAACAAGAACAACAAGAACATCAAGAACAACAAGAACAACAAGAACGACAAGAACAGCCGGTACAACAAGAACAACAAGAACAACCTGAACAACAACAACAGGAACAACAACGAGAACAACAAGAACAACAAGAACAACAAGAACAACAATAACAACATCAACAAGAACAACAAAAACAACAAGAACAACAACAACAATAACAACAAGAACAAGAACAACAACAACAAGAACAACAAGAACAACAATAACAGCACCAAGATGAACAACAAGAACATCAACAACCAGAACAACAAGAAGAACAAGAACAACAACAACAAGAACGACAAGAACAAAAACAACAAGAACAACAAGAACAACAAGAACTACAAGAACAACAAAACAACAAGAACAACAAGAACAACAAGAACAACAAGAACAACAAGAACAACAAGAACAACAAGAACAACAAGAACAACAAGAACAACAAGAACAACAAGAACAACAAGAACAACAAGAACAACAAGAACAACAAGAACAACAAGAACAACAAGAACAACAAGAACAACAAGAACAACAAGAACATCAAGAACAACAAGAACAACAAGAACAACAAGAACAACAAGAACAACAAGAACATCCAAAACACCAAGAACAACAAGAACAACAAGTACAACAAGAACAACAAGAACAACAAGAACAACAAGAACAACAAGAACAACAAGAACAACAAGAACAACAAGAACAACAAGAACAACAAGAACAACAAGAACATCAAGAACAACAAGAACAACAAGAACGACAAGAACAGCCGGTACAACAAGAACAACAAGGACAACCTGAAAAACAACAACGGGAACAACAACAAGAACAACAAGAACAACAACAACAAGAACAAGAAGAACAACAACAACATGAACAACAAGAACATCAACAACCAGAACAACAAGAACAACAACAACAACAAAAACAGGAACAACAACAACAACAATAACAAGAAGAGCAACAAGAACAACCAGAACATTAAGAAGAACAAGAACAACAATAACAACAACAACAAGAACAACTAGGACAACAACAACAACAACAATACCAACAACAACATGGACAACAAGAACAACAATAACAACAACAACAGGAACAACTAGAACAACAACAACAAGAACAACAAGGACAACAACAACAACAAGAACAACAAGAACATCAAGAACAACAAGAACAACAAGAACGACAAGAACAGCCGGTACAACAAGAACAACAAGAACAACCTGAACAACAACAACAGGAACAACAACGAGAACAACAAGAACAACAAGAACAACAAGAACAACATCAACAAGAACAACAAAAACAACAAGAACAACAACAACAATAACAACAAGAACAAGAACAACAACAACATGAACGACAAGAACATCAACAACCAGAACAACAAGAAGAACAAGAACAACAACAACAAGAACGACAAGAACAAAAACAACAAGAACAACAAGATCAACAAGAAAAACAAGAACAACAAGAACAACAAGAACAACAAGAACAACAAGAACAACATGAACAACAAGAACAACAAGAACAACAAGAACAACAAGAACAACAAGAACAACAAGAACAACAAGAACAACAAGAACAACAAGAACAACAAGAACAACAAGAACAACAAGAACAACAAGAACAACAAGAACAACAAGAACAACAAGAACAACAAGAACAACAAGATCAACAAGAACAACAAGAACAACAAGAACAACAAGAACAACAAGAACAACAAGAACAACAAGAACAACAAGAACAAAAAGAACAACAAGAACAACAAGAACAACAAGAACAACAAGAACAACAAGAACAACAAGAACAACAAGAACAGCAAGAACAGCAAGAACAACAAGAACAACAAGAACAACAAGAACAACAAGAACAACAAGAACAACAAGAACAGCAAGAACAACAAGAACAACAAGAACAACAAGAACAACAAGAACAACAAGAACAACAAGAACAACAAGAACAACAAGAACAACAAGAACATCCAAAACACCAAGAACAACAAGAACAACAAGTACAACAAGAACAACAAGTACAACAAGAACAACAAGAACAACAAGAACAACAAGAACAACAAGAACAACAAGGACAACAAGAACAACAAGAACAACAAGAACAACAAGAACGACAAGAACAGCCGGTACAACAAGAACAACAAGAACAACCTGAAAAACAACAACGGGAACAACAACAAGAACAACAAGAACAACAACAACAAGAACAAGAAGAACAACAACAACATGAACAACAAGAACATCAACAACCAGAACAACAAGAACAACAACAACAACAAAAACAGGAACAACAACAACAACAACAACAAGAACAGCAACAAGAACAACCAGAACATTAAGAACAACAAGAACAACAATAACAAAAACAACAAGAACAACTAGGACAACAACAACAACAACAATACCAACAACAACATGGACCACAAGAACAACAATAACAACAACAACAGGAACAACTAGAACAACAACAACAAGAACAACAAGGACAACAACAACAACAAGAACAACAAGAACATCAAGAACAACAAGAACAACAAGAACGACAAGAACAGCCGGTACAACAAGAACAACAAGAACAACCTGAACAACAACAACAGGAACAACAACGAGAACAACAAGAACAACAAGAACAACAAGAACAACAAGAACAACATCAACAAGAACAACAAAAACAACAAGAACAACAACAACAATAACAACAAGAACAAGAACAACAACAACATGAACGACAAGAACATCAACAACCAGAACAACAAAAAGAACAACAACAACAAAAACAGGAACAACAACAACAAGAACAAGAACAACAACAAGAACAACAATAACAGCACCAAGATGAACAACAAGAACATCAACAACCAGAACAACAAGAAGAACAAGAACAACAACAACAAGAACGACAAGAACAAAAACAACAAGAACAACAAGAACAACAAGAACAACAAGAACAACAAGAACAACAAGAACAACAAGAGCAACAAGAACAACAACAACAAGAACGACAAGAACAAAAACAACAAGAACAACAAGAACAACAAGAACAACAAGAACAACAAGAACAACAAGAACAACAAGAACAACAAGAACAACAAGAACAACAAGAACAACAAGAACAACAAGAACAACAAGAACAACAAGAACAACAAGAACAACAAGAACAACAAGAACAACAAGAACAACAAGAAAAGCAAGAACAACAACAACAAGAACGACTACAACAACAACATGAACAACAAGAACATCAACAACCAGAGCAACAAGAACAACAACAACAAGAACAACTAGAACAACAACAACAAGAACAACAAGAACAACAAGAACATCAAGAACAACAAGAACAACAAGAACAACAAGGACATCAAGAACAACAACAACAACAAGAACAACAAGAACAACAAGAGCAACAAGAACAACGAGAACAACAAGATCAACAAGAACATCAAGAACAACAAGAACAACAAGAACAACAAGAACAACAAGAACAACAAGATCAACAAGAACAACAAGAACAACAAGAACAACAAGAACAACAAGAACAACAAGAACAACAAGAACAACAAGTACAACAAGAACAACAAGAACAACAAGAACAACAAGAACAACAAGAACAACAAGAACAACAAGATCAACAACAAGAACAAAAAGAACAACAAGAACAACAAGAACAACAAGAACAACAAGAACAACAAGAACAACAAGAACAACAAGAACAACAAGAATAACAAGAACAACAAGAACAACAAGAGCAACAAGAACAACAAGAACAACAAGAACAACAAGAACAACAAGAACAACAAGAACAACAAGAACAACAAGAACAACAAGAACATCAAGAGCAACAAGAACAACAAGAACAACAAGAAAAGCAAGAACAACAAGAACAACAAGAACAACAAGAACAACAAGAACAACAAGAACAGCAAGAACAGCAAGAACAACAAGAACAACAAGAACAACAAGAACAACAAGAACAACAAGAACAACAAGAACAACAAGAACAACAAGAACAACAAGAACAACAAGAACAAAAAGAACAACAAGAACAACAAGAACAACAAGAACAACAAGAACAACAAGAACAACAAGAACAGCAAGAACAGCAAGAACAACAAGAACAACAAGAACAACAAGAACAACAAGAACATCAAGAACAACAAGAACAACAAGAACAACAAGAACAACAAGAACAACAAGAACAACAAGAACAACAAGAACAACAAGAACAACAAGAACAACAAGAACAACAAGAACAACAAGAACAACAAGAACAACAAGAACATCCAAAACACCAAGAACAACAAGAACAACAAGAACATCAAGAACAACAAGAACAACAAGAACGACAAGAACAGCCGCTACAACAAGAACAACAAGAACAACCTGAAAAACAACAACGGGAACAACAACAAGAACAACAAGAACAACAACAACAAGAACAAGAAGAACAACAACAACATGAACAACAAGAACATCAACAACCAGAACAACAACAACAACAAAAACAGGAACAACAACAACAACAACAACAAGAACAGCAACAAGAACAACCAGAACATTAAGAACAACAAGAACAACAAGAACAACTAGGACAACAACAACAACAACAATACCAACAACAACATGGACAACAAGAACAACAATAACAACAACAACAGGATCAACTAGAACAACAACAACAAGAACAACAAGGACAACAACAACAACAAGAACAACAAGAACATCAAGAACAACAAGAACAACAAGAACGACAAGAACAGCCGGTACAACAAGAAAAACAAGAACAACCTGAACAACAACAACAGGAACAACAACGAGAACAACAAGAACAACAAGAACAACAAGAACAACAAGAACAACAAGAACAACATCAACAAGAACGACAAAAACAACAAGAACAACAACAACAATAACAACAAGAACAAGAACAACACCAACATGAACGACAAGAACATCAACAACCAGAACAACAAAAAGAACAACAACAACAAAAACAGGAACAACAAGAACAAGAACAAGAACAACAACAAGAAAAACAAGAACAACAATAACAGCACCAAGATGAACAACAAGAACATCAACAACCAGAACAACAAGAAGAACAAGAACAACAACAACAAGAACGACAAGAACAAAAACAACAAGAACTACAAGAACAACAAGAACAGCAAGAACAACAAGAACAACAAGAGCAACAAGAACAACAAGAACAACAAGAACAACAAGAACAACAAGAACAACATCAACAAGAACAACAAAAACAACAAGAACAACAACAACAATAACAACAAGAACAAGAACAACAACAACATGAACGACAAGAACATCAACAACCAGAACAACAAAAAGAACAACAACAACAAAAACAGGAACAACAACAACAAGAACAAGAACAACAACAAGAACAACAAGAACAACAATAACAGCACCAAGATGAACAACAAGAACATCAACAACAAGAACAACAAGAACAACAAGAACAACAAGAACAACAAGAACAACAACAACAAGAACAACTAGAACAACAACAACAAGAACAACAAGAACAACAAGAACAACAAGAACAACAACAACAAGAACGACAACAACAACAACATGAACAACAAGAACATCAACAACCAGTGCAACAAGAACAACAACAACAAGAACAACTAGAACAACAACAACAAGAACAACAAGAACAACAAGAACATCAAGAGCAACAAGAACAACAAGAACAACAAGAACAACAAGAACAACAAGAACAACAAGAGCAACAAGAACAACGAGAACAACAAGATCAACAAGAACATCAAGAACAACAAGAACAACAAGAACGACAAGAACAGCCGGTACAACAAGAACAACAAGAACAACCTGAAAAACAACAACGGGAACAACAACAAGAACAACAAGAACAACAACAACAAGAACAAGAAGAACAACAACAACATGAACAACAAGAACATCAACAACCAGAACGACAAGAACAACAACAACAACAAAAACAGGAACAACAACAACAACAACAAGGACAGCAACAAGAACAACCAGAACATTAAGAACAACAAGAACAACAATAACAACAACAACAAGAACAACTAGGACAACAACAACAACAACAATACCAACAACAACATGGACAACAAGAACAACAATAACAACAACAACAGGAACAACTAGAACAACAACAACAAGAACAACAAGGACAACAACAACAACAAGAACAACAAGAACATCAAGAACAACAAGAACAACAAGAACGACAAGAACAGCCGGTACAACAAGAACAACAAGAACAACCTGAACAACAACAACAGGAACAACAACGAGAACAACAAGAACAACAAGAACAACAAGAACAACAATAACAACATCAACAAGAACAACAAAAACAACAAGAACAACAACAACAATAACAACAAGAACAAGAACAGCAAGAACAACAACAACATGAAACTGCATGAACAACAACAACAAGAACGGCAAGAACAACATCAACAAGAACAACAAAAACAACAAGAACAACAACAACAATAACAACAAGAACAAGAACAACAACAACAAGAACAAGAACAACAACAAGAACAACAAGAACAACAATAACAGCACCAAGATGAACAACAAGAACATCAACAACCAGAACAACAAGAAGAACAAGAACAACAACAACAAGAACGACAAGAACAAAAACAACAAGAACAACAAGAACAACAAGAACAACAAGAACAACAAAACAACAAGAACAACAAGAACAACAAGAACAACAAGAACAACAAGAACAACAAGAACAACAAGAACAACAAGAACAACAAGAACAACAAGAACAACAAGAACAACAAGAACAACAAGAACAACAAGAACAACAAGAACAACAAGAACAACAAGAACAACAAGAACAACAAGAACAACAAGAACAACAAGAACAACAAGAACATCAAGAACAACAAGAACAACAAGAACAACAAGAACAACAAGAACAACAAGAACAACAAGAACAACAAGAACATCCAAAACACCAAGAACAACAAGAACAACAAGTACAACAAGAACAACAAGAACAACAAGAACAACAAGAACAACAAGAACAACAAGAACAACAAGAACAACAAGAACAACAAGAACAACAAGAACAACAAGAACAACAAGAACAACAAGAACAACAAGAACAACAAGAACATCAAGAACAACAAGAACAACAAGAACGACAAGAACAGCCGGTACAACAAGAACAACAAGGACAACCTGAAAAACAACAACGGGAACAACAACAAGAACAACAAGAACAACAACAACAAGAACAAGAAGAACAACAACAACATGAACAACAAGAACATCAACAACCAGAACAACAAGAACAACAACAACAACAAAAACAGGAACAACAACAACAACAATAACAAGAAGAGCAACAAGAACAACCAGAACATTAAGAACAACAAGAACAACAATAACAACAACAACAAGAACAACTAGGACAACAACAACAACAACAATACCAACAACAACATGGACAACAAGAACAACAATAACAACAACAGGAACAACTAGAACAACAACAACAAGAACAACAAGGACAACAACAACAACAAGAACAACAAGAACATCAAGAACAACAAGAACAACAAGAACGACAAGAACAGCCGGTACAACAAGAACAACAAGAACAACCTGAACAACAACAACAGGAACAACAACGAGAACAACAAGAACAACAAGAACAACAAGAACAACAAGAACAACATCAACAAGAACAACAAAAACAACAAGAACAACAACAACAATAACAACAAGAACAAGAACAACAACAACATGAACGACAAGAACATCAACAACCAGAACAACAAGAAGAACAAGAACAACAACAACAAGAACGACAAGAACAAAAACAACAAGAACAACAAGATCAACAAGAACAACAAGAACAACAAGAACAACAAGAACAACAAGAACAACAAGAACAACATGAACAACAAGAACAACAAGAACAACAAGAACAACAAGAACAACAAGAACAACAAGAACAACAAGAACAACAAGAACAACAAGAACAACAAGAACAACAAGAACAACAAGAACAACAAGAACAACAAGAACAACAAGAACAACAAGATCAACAAGAACAACAAGAACAACAAGAACAACAAGAACAACAAGAACAACAAGAACAACAAGAACAACAAGAACAACAAGAACAAAAAGAACAACAAGAACAACAAGAACAACAAGAACAACAAGAACAACAAGAACAACAAGAACAACAAGAACAGCAAGAACAGCAAGAACAACAAGAACAACAAGAACAACAAGAACAACAAGAACAACAAGAACAACAAGAACAGCAAGAACAACAAGAACAACAAGAACAACAAGAACAACAAGAACAACAAGAACAACAAGAACAACAAGAACATCCAAAACACCAAGAACAACAAGAACAACAAGTACAACAAGAACAACAAGTACAACAAGAACAACAAGAACAACAAGAACAACAAGTACAACAAGAACAACAAGGACAACAAGAACAACAAGAACAACAAGAACAACAAGAACGACAAGAACAGCCGGTACAACAAGAACAACAAGAACAACCTGAAAAACAACAACGGGAACAACAACAAGAACAACAAGAACAACAACAACAAGAACAAGAAGAACAACAACAACATGAACAACAAGAACATCAACAACCAGAACAACAAGAACAACAACAACAACAAAAACAGGAACAACAACAACAACAACAACAAGAACAGCAACAAGAACAACCAGAACATTAAGAACAACAAGAACAACAATAACAAAAACAACAAGAACAACTAGGACAACAACAACAACAACAATACCAACAACAACATGGACCACAAGAACAACAATAACAACAACAACAGGAACAACTAGAACAACAACAACAAGAACAACAAGAACATCAAGAACAACAAGAACAACAAGAACGACAAGAACAGCCGGTACAACAAGAACAACAAGAACAACCTGAACAACAACAACAGGAACAACAACGAGAACAACAAGAACAACAAGAACAACAAGAACAACAAGAACAACATCAACAAGAACAACAAAAACAACAAGAACAACAACAACAATAACAACAAGAACAAGAGCAACAACAACATGAACGACAAGAACATCAACAACCAGAACAACAAAAAGAACAACAACAACAAAAACAGGAACAACAACAACAAGAACAAGAACAACAACAAGAACAACAAGAACAACAATAACAGCACCAAGATGAACAACAAGAACATCAACAACCAGAACAACAAGAAGAACAAGAACAACAACAACAAGAACGACAAGAACAAAAACAACAAGAACAACAAGAACAACAAGAACAACAAGAACAACAAGAACAACAAGAACAACAAGAACAACAAGAGCAACAAGAACAACAACAACAAGAACGACAAGAACAAAAACAACAAGAACAACAAGAACAACAAGAACAACAAGAACAACAAGAACAACAAGAACAACAAGAACAACAAGAACAACAAGAACAACAAGAACAACAAGAACAACAAGAACAACAAGAACAACAAGAACAACAAGAAAAGCAAGAACAACAACAACAAGAACGACAACAACAACAACATGAACAACAAGAACATCAACAACCAGAGCAACAAGAACAACAACAACAAGAACAACTAGAACAACAACAACAAGAACAACAAGAACAACAAGAACATCAAGAACAACAAGAACAACAAGAACAACAAGAACAACAAGGACATCAAGAACAACAACAACAACAAGAACAACAAGAACAACAAGAGCAACAAGAACAACGAGAACAACAAGATCAACAAGAACATCAAGAACAACAAGAACAACAAGAACAACAAGAACAACAAGAACAACAAGATCAACAAGAACAACAAGAACAACAAGAACAACAAGAACAACAAGAACAACAAGAACAACAAGAACAACAAGAACAACAAGAACAACAAGAACAACAAGAACAACAAGAACAACAAGATCAACAACAAGAACAAAAAGAACAACAAGAACAACAAGAACAACAAGAACAACAAGAACAACAAGAACAACAAGAACAACAAGAACAACAAGAACAACAAGAACAACAAGAACAACAAGAACAACAAGAGCAACAAGAACAACAAGAACAACAAGAACAACAAGAACAACAAGAACAACAAGAACAACAAGAACAACAAGAACAACAAGAACATCAAGAGCAACAAGAACAACAAGAACAACAAGAAAAGCAAGAACAACAAGAATAACAAGAACAACAAGAACAACTAGAACAACAAGAACAACAACAACAACAAGAGCAACAACAACAAGATCAACAAAAACAACAACAACATGAACAACAAGAACAACAAGAACAACAAGAACAACAAGAACAACAAGAACAAGAACTACATGATCAACAACCACAAGAACGACAAGAACAACATCAACAAGAACGACAAGAACAACATCAACATGAACAACAAGAACAACAAGAACAGCAAGAACAACAAGAACAACAAGAACAAGAACAGCAAGGATAACAACAACAAGAACTACATGAACGTCAACAACAAGAATAACAAGAACAACAACAACATGTACCACAAGAACATCAACAACCAGAACAACCAGAACAACAAGAACAACAAGAACAACATCAACAAGAACAACAAAAACAACAAGAACAACAACAACAATAACAACAAGAACAAGAACAACACCAACATGAACGACAAGAACATCAACAACCAGAACAACAAAAAGAACAACAACAACAAAAACAGGAACAACAACAACAAGAACAAGAACAACAACAAGAACAACAAGAACAACAATAACAGCACCAAAATGAACAACAAGAACGTCAACAACCAGAACAACAAGAAGAACGAGAACAACAACAACAAGAACGACAAGAACAAAAACAACAAGAACAACAAGAACAACAAGAACAACAAGAACAACAAGAACAACAAGAACAACAAGAACAACAAGAACAACAAGAACAACAAGAACAACAAGAACAACAAGAACAACAAGAACAACAAGAACAACAAGAGCAACAAGAACAACAAGAACAACAAGAACAACAAGAACAACAAGAAAAGCAAGAACAACAACAACAAGAACGACAACAACAACAACATGAACAACAAGAACATCAACAACCAGAGCAACAAGAACAACAACAACAAGAACAACTAGAACAACAACAACAAGAACAACAAGAACAAAAAGAACATCAAGAACAACAAGAACAACAAGAACAACAAGAACAACAAGGACATCAAGAACAACAAGAACAACAAGAACAACAAGAACAACAAGAGCAACAAGAACAACGAGAACAACAAGATCAACAAGAACATCAAGAACAACAAGAACAACAAGAACGACAAGAACAACAAGAATAACAAGAACAACAAGAACAACAAGAACAACAAGAACAACAAGAACAACAAGAACATCACGAACAACAAGAACAACAAGAACAACAAGAAAAGCAAGAACAACAACAACAAGAACGACAAGAACAACAACAACATGAACAACAAGAACATCAACAACCAAAACAACAAGAACAACAACAACAAGAACAACTAGAACAACAACAACAAGAACAACAAGAGCAACAAGAACAACAAGAACAACAAGAACAACGAGAACAACAAGAACAACAAGAACAACAAGAACAACAAGAACAACAAGAACAACAAGAACAACAAGAACAACAACAACAAGAACAACAAGAACAGCAAGAACAACAAGAACAACAACAACAAGAACAGCAAGAACAACAACAACAAGAACTACATGAACAACAACAACAAGAACAACAAGAACAACAACAACAACAAAAACAGGAACAACAACAAGAACAACAACAAGAACAACAACAACATGAACAACAAGAACATCAACAACCAGATCAACAAGAACAACAATAACAACAAGAACAACAAGAACAACAAGAACATCAAGAACAACGAGAACAACAAGAACAACAAGAACGACACGAACAGCCGGTACAACAAGAACAACAAGAACAACAAGAACAACAAGAACAACCTGAACATCAACAACCAGAACAACAAGAACAACAAGAACAACAAGAACAACAAGAACAACAAGAACAACAAGAACAACAAGAACAACAAGAACAACAAGAACAACAAGAACAACAAGAACAACAAGAACAACAAGAACAACCAGAACAACAAGAACAACAAGAACAACAAGAACAACAAGAACAACGAGAACAACAAGAACAACAAGAACAACAAGAACAACAAGAACAACAAGAACAACAAGAACAACAAGATCAACAAGAACAA
>NW_027476089.1:2365000-2410000 GCF_051020955.1 Megalopta genalis | reverse complement strand
AAGAACAACAAGAACAACAAGAACAACAAGAACAACAAGAACAACAAGAACAACAAGAACAACAAGAACAACAAGAACAACAAGAACAACAAGAACAACAAGATCAACAAGAACAACAAGAACAACAAGAACAACAAGAACAACAAGAACAACAAGAACAACAAGAACAAAAAGAACAACAAGAACAACAAGAACAACAAGAACAACAAGAACAACAAGAACAACAAGAACAACAAGAACAGCAAGAACAGCAAGAACAACAAGAACAACAAGAACAACAAGAACAACAAGAACAACAAGAACAACAAGAACAACAAGAACAACAAGAACAACAAGAACAACAAGAACAACAAGAACATCCAAAACACCAAGAACAACAAGAACAACAAGTACAACAAGAACAACAAGTACAACAAGAACAACAAGAACAACAAGAACAACAAGAACAACAAGAACAACAAGGACAACAAGAACAACAAGAACAACAAGAACAACAAGAACAACAAGAAAAGCAAGAACAACAACAACAAGAACGACAACAACAACAACATGAACAACAAGAACATCAACAACCAGAGCAACAAGAACAACAACAACAAGAACAACAAGAACAACAAGAACATCAAGAACAACAAGAACAACAAGAACAACAAGAACAACAAGGACATCAAGAACAACAAGGACATCAAGAACAACAAGAACAACAAGAACAACAAGAACAACAAGAGCAACAAGAACAACGAGAACAACAAGATCAACAAGAACATCAAGAACAACAAGAACAACAAGAACAACAAGAACAACAAGAACAACAAGATCAACAAGAACAACAAGAACAACAAGAACAACAAGAACAACAAGAACAACAAGAACAACAAGAACAACAAGAACAACAAGAACAACAAGAAAAGCAAGAACAACAAGAATAACAAGAACAACAAGAACAACTAGAACAACAAGAACAACAACAACAACAAGAGCAACAACAACAAGATCAACAAAAACAACAACAACATGAACAACAAGAACAACAAGAACAACAAGAACAACAAGAACAAGAAATACATGAACAACAACAACAAGAACGACAAGAACAACATCAACAAGAACGACAAGAACAACATCAACATGAACAACAAGAACAACAAGAACAGCAAGAACAACAAGAACAACAAGAACAAGAACAGCAAGGACAACAACAACAAGAACTACATGAACGTCAACAACAAGAATAACAAGAACAACAACAACATGTACCACAAGAACATCAACAACCAGAACAACCAGAACAACAAGAACAACAAGAGCAACAAGAGCAACAAGAGCCACAAGAGCAACAAGAACAACAAGAACAACAAGATCAACAAGAACAACAAGAACAACAAGAACATCAAGAACAACACGAACAACAAGAACAACAAGGACAACAAGAACAACAAGAACAACAAGAACAACAAGAACGACAAGAACAGCCGGTACAACAAGAACAACAAGAACAACCTGAAAAACAACAACGGGAACAACAACAAGAACAACAAGAACAACAACAACAAGAACAACTAGGACAACAACAACAACAACAATACCAACAACAACATGGACAACAAGAACAACAATAACAACAACAACAGGAACAACTAGAACAACAACAACAAGAACAACAAGGACAACAACAACAACAAGAACAACAAGAACATCAAGAACAACAAGAACAACAAGAACGACAAGAACAGCCGGTACAACAAGAACAACAAGAACAACCTGAACAACAACAACAGGAACAACAACGAGAACAACAAGAACAACAAGAACAACAAGAACAACAATTACAACATCAACAAGAACAACAAAAACAACAAGAACAACAACAACAATAACAACAAGAACAAGAACAACAACAACATGAACGACAAGAACATCAACAACCAGAACAACAAAAAGAACAACAACAACAAAAACAGGAACAACAACAACAAGAACAAGAACAACAACAAGAAAAACAAGAACAACAATAACAGCACCAAGATGAACAACAAGAACATCAACAACCAGAACAACAAGAAGAACAAGAACAACAACAACAAGAACGACAAGAACAAAAACAACAAGAACTACAAGAACAACAAGAACAACAAGAACAACAAGAACAACAAGAGCAACAAGAACAACAAGAACAACAAGAACAACAAGAACAACAAGAACAACATCAACAAGAACAACAAAAACAACAAGAACAACAACAACAATAACAACAAGAACAAGAACAACAACAACATGAACGACAAGAACATCAACAACCAGAACAACAAAAAGAACAACAACAACAAAAACAGGAACAACAACAACAAGAACAAGAACAACAACAAGAACAACAAGAACAACAATAACAGCACCAAGATGAACAACAAGAACATCAACAACCAGAACAACAAGAAGAACAAGAACAACAACAACAAGAACGACAAGAACAAAAACAACAAGAACAACAAGAACAACAAGAACAACAAGAACAACAAGAACAACAAGAACAACAAGAACAACAAGAACAACAAGAACAACAAGAACAACAAGAACAACAAGAACAACAAGAACAACAAGAACAACAAGAACAACAAGAACAACAAGATCAACAAGAACAACAAGAACAACAAGAACAACAAGAACAACAACAACAAGAACAACAAGAACAACAAGAACAACAAGAACAAAAAGAACAACAAGAACAACAAGAACAACAAGAACAACAAGAACAACAAGAACAACAAGAACAACAAGAACAGCAAGAACAGCAAGAACAACAAGAACAACAAGAACAACAAGAACAACAAGAACAACAAGAACAACAAGAACAACAAGAACAACAAGAACAACAAGAACAACAAGGACAACAAGAACAACAAGAACAACAAGAACAACAAGAACGACAAGAACAGCCGGTACAACAAGAACAACAAGAACAACCTGAACAACAACAACAGGAACAACAACGAGAACAACAAGAACAACAAGAACAACAAGAACAACAATTACAACATCAACAAGAACAACAAAAACAACAAGAACAACAACAACAATAACAACAAGAACAAGAACAACAACAACATGAACGACAAGAACATCAACAACCAGAACAACAAAAAGAACAACAACAACAAAAACAGGAACAACAACAACAAGAACAAGAACAACAACAAGAACAACAAGAACAACAATAACAGCACCAAGATGAACAACAAGAACATCAACAACCAGAACAACAAGAAGAACAAGAACAACAACAACAAGAACGACGAGAACAAAAACAACAAGAACAACAAGAACAACAAGAACAACAAGAACAACAAGAACAACAAGAGCAACAAGAACAACAAGAACAACAAGAACAACAAGAACAACAAGAACAACAAGAACAACAAGAACAACAAGAACAACAACAACAACAACAACAAGAACAAAAAGAACAACAAGAACAACAAGAACAACAAGAGCAACAAGAACAACAAGAACAACAAGAACAACAAGAACAACAAGAACAACAAGAACAACAAGAACAACAAGAACAACAAGAACAACAAGAACAACAAGAACAACAAGAACAACAAGAACAAGAACAGCAAGAACAACAACAACATGAAACTGCATGAACAACAACAACAAGAACGGCAAGAACAACATCAACAAGAACAACAAAAACAACAAGAACAACAACAACAATAACAACAAGAACAAGAACAACAACAACAAGAACAAGAACAACAACAAGAACAACAAGAACAACAATAACAGCACCAAGATGAACAACAAGAACATCAACAACCAGAACAACAAGAAGAACAAGAACAACAACAACAAGAACGACAAGAACAAAAACAACAAGAACAACAAGAACAACAAGAACAACAAGAACAACAAGAACAACAAGAACAACAAGAACAACAAGAACAACAAGAACAACAAGAACAACAAGAACAACAAGAACAACAAGAACAACAAGAACAACAAGAACAACAAGAACAACAAGAACAACAAGAACAACAAGAACAACAAGAACAACAAGAACAACAAGAACAACAAGAACAACAAGAACAACAAGAACAACAAGAACAACAAGAACAACAAGAACAACAAGAACAACAAGAACAACAAGAACAACAAGAACAACAAGAACAACAAGAACAACAAGAACAACAAGAACAACAAGAACAACAAGAACAACAAGAACAACAAGAACAACAAGAACAACAAGAACAACAAGAACAACAAGAACAACAAGAACAACAAGAACAACAAGAACATCAAGAACAACAAGAACAACAAGAACGACAAGAACAGCCGGTACAACAAGAACAACAAGGACAACCTGAAAAACAACAACGGGAACAACAACAAGAACAACAAGAACAACAACAACAAGAACAAGAAGAACAACAACAACATGAACAACAATAACATCAACAACCAGAACAACAAGAACAACAACAACAACAAAAACAGGAACAACAACAACAACAATAACAAGAAGAGCAACAAAAACAACAAGAGCAACAAGAACAACAAGAACAACAAGAACAACAAGAACAACAAGAACAACAAGAACAACAAGAACAACAAGAACAACAACAACAAGAACAACAAGAACAACAAGAACAACAAGAATAACAAGAACAACAAGAACAACAAGAACAACAAGAACAACAAGAACAACAAGAACAACAAGAACAACAACAACAACAAAAACAGGAACAACAACAACAACAACAAGAACATCAAGAACAACAAGAACAACAAGAACAACAAGAACAACAAGAACAACAAGAACAACAAGAACAACAAGAACAACAAGAACAACAAGAACAACAAGAACAACAAGAGCAACAAGAACAACAAGAACAACAAGAACAACAAGAGCAACAAGAACAACAAGAACAACAAGAACAACAAGAACAACAAGAACAACAAGAACAACAAGAACAACAAGAACAACAAGAAAAACAAGAACAACAAGAAAAACAAGAACAACAAGAAAAACAAGAACGACAAGAACAACAAGAACAACAAGAACAACAAGAACAACAAGAACAACAAGAACAACAAGAACAACAAGAACATCAAGAACAACAAGAACAACAAGAACGACAAGAACAGCCGGTACAACAAGAACAACAAGAACAACCTGAACAACAACAACAGGAACAACAACGAGAACAACAAGAACAACAAGAACAACAAGAACAACAAGAACAACATCAACAAGAACAACAAAAACAACAAGAACAACAACAACAATAACAACAAGAACAAGAACAACAACAACATGAACGACAAGAACATCAACAACCAGAACAACAAAAAGAACAACAACAACAAAAACAGGAACAACGACAACAAGAACAAGAACAACAACAAGAACAACAAGAACAACAATAACAGCATAACAGCACCAAGATGAACAACAAGAACAACAACAACCAGAACAACAAGAAGAACAAGAACAACAACAACAAGAACGACAAGAACAAAAACAACAAGAACAACAAGAACAACAAGAACAACAAGAACAACAAGAACAACAAGAACAACAAGAACAACAAGAACAACAAGAACAACAAGAACAACAAGAACAACAAGAACAACAAGAAAAGCAAGAACAACAACAACAAGAACGACAACAACAACAACATGAACAACAAGAACATCAACAACCAGAGCAACAAGAACAACAACAACAAGAACAACTAGAACAACAACAACAAGAAAAACAAGAACAACAAGAACATCAAGAACAACAAGAACAACAAGAACAACAAGAACAACAAGAACAACAAGAACATCAAGAACAACAAGATCAACAAGAACAACAAGAACGACAGGAACAGCCGGTACAACAAGAACAACAAGAACAACCTGAACAACAACAACAAGAACAACAACAAGAACAACAAGAACAACAACAACAACAACAACAACGTGAACAACAAGAACCACTAGAACAAGAACAACAAGAACAACAAGAACAACAAGAACAACAGGAACAACAAGAACAACAAGAGCAACAAGAACAACAAGAACAACAAGATCAACAAGAACAACAAGAACAACAAGAACAACAAGAACAACAAGAACAACAAGAACAACAAGAACAACAAGAACAACAAGATCAACAAGAACAACAAGAACAACAAGAACAACAAGAACAACAAGAACAACAAGAACAACAAGAACAACAACAACAAGAACAAGAAGAACAACAAGAACAACAAGAACAACAAGAACAACAAGAACAACAAGAACAACAAGAACAACAAGAATAACAAGAACAACAAGAACAACAAGAACAACAAGAACAACAAGAACAACAAGAACAACAAGAACAACAACAACAACAAAAACAGGAACAACAACAACAACAACAAGAACATCAAGAACAACAAGAACAACAAGAACAACAAGAACAACAAGAACAACAAGAACAACAAGAACAACAAGAACAACAAGAACAACAAGAACAACAAGAACAACAAGAGCAACAAGAACAACAAGAACAACAAGAACAACAAGAGCAACAAGAACAACAAGAACAACAAGAACAACAAGAACAACAAGAACAACAAGAACAACAAGAAAAACAAGAACAACAAGAAAAACAAGAACAACAAGAAAAACAAGAACGACAAGAACAACAAGAACAACAAGAACAACAAGAACAACAAGAACAACAAGAACAACAAGAACAACAAGAACATCAAGAACAACAAGAACAACAAGAACGACAAGAACAGCCGGTACAACAAGAACAACAAGAACAACCTGAACAACAACAACAGGAACAACAACGAGAACAACAAGAACAACAAGAACAACAAGAACAACATCAACAAGAACAACAAAAACAACAAGAACAACAACAACAATAACAACAAGAACAAGAACAACAACAACATGAACGACAAGAACATCAACAACCAGAACAACAAAAAGAACAACAACAACAAAAACAGGAACAACGACAACAAGAACAAGAACAACAACAAGAACAACAAGAACAACAATAACAGCACCAAGATGAACAACAAGAACAACAACAACCAGAACAACAAGAAGAACAAGAACAACAACAACAAGAACGACAAGAACAAAAACAACAAGAACAACAAGAACAACAAGAACAACAAGAACAACAAGAACAACAAGAACAACAAGAACAACAAGAACAACAAGAACAACAAGAACAACAAGAACAACAAGAACAACAAGAACAACAAGAAAAGCAAGAACAACAACAACAAGAACGACAACAACAACAACATGAACAACAAGAACATCAACAACCAGAGCAACAAGAACAACAACAACAAGAACAACTAGAACAACAACAACAAGAAAAACAAGAACAACAAGAACATCAAGAACAACAAGAACAACAAGAACAACAAGAACAACAAGAACAACAAGAACATCAAGAACAACAAGATCAACAAGAACAACAAGAACGACAGGAACAGCCGGTACAACAAGAACAACAAGAACAACCTGAACAACAACAACAAGAACAACAACAAGAACAACAAGAACAACAACAACAACAACAACAACGTGAACAACAAGAACCACTAGAACAAGAACAACAAGAACAACAAGAACAACAAGAACAACAGGAACAACAAGAACAACAAGAGCAACAAGAACAACAAGAACAACAAGATCAACAAGAACAACAAGAACAACAAGAACAACAAGAACAACAAGAACAACAAGAACAACAAGAACAACAAGATCAACAAGAACAACAAGAACAACAAGAACAACAAGAACAACAAGAACAACAGGAACAACAAGAACAACAAGAGCAACAAGAACAACAAGAACAACAAGATCAACAAGAACAACAAGAACAACAAGAACAACAAGAACAACAAGAACAACAAGAACAACAAGAACAACAAGAACAACAAGAACAACAAGAACAACAAGAACAACAAGAACATCAAGAACAACAAGATCAACAAGAACAACAAGAACGACAGGAACAGCCGGTACAACAAGAACAACAAGAACAACCTGAACAACAACAACAAGAACAACAACAAGAACAACAAGAACAACAACAACAACAACAACAACGTGAACAACAAGAACCACTAGAACAAGAACAACAAGAACTACAAGAACAACAGGAACAACAAGAACAACAAGAGCAACAAGAACAACAAGAACAACAAGATCAACAAGAACAACAAGAACAACAAGAACAACAAGAACAACAAGAACAACAAGAACAACAAGAACAACAAGAACAACAAGAACAACAAGAACAACAAGAACAACAAGAACAACAAGAACAACAAGATCAACAAGAACAACAAGAACAACAAGAACAACAAGAGCAACAAGAACAACAAGAACAACAAGATCAACAAGAACAACAAGAACAACAAGAACAACAAGAACAACAAGAACAACAAGAACAACAAGAACAACAAGATCAACAAGAACAACAAGAACAACAAGAACAACAAGAACAACAAGAACAACAAGAACAACAAGAACAACAAGAACAACAAGAACAACAAGAACAACAAGAACAACAAGAACAACAAGAACAACAAGAACAAAAGAACAACAAGAACAAAAGAACAACAAGAACAAAAGAACAACAAGAACAACAAGATCAACAACAAGGACAAAAAGAACAAAAAGAACAACAAGAACAACAAGGACAACAAGAACAACAAGAACAACAAGAACAAGAACTACATGAACAACAACAACAAGAACGACAAGAACAACATCAAAAAGAACGACAAGAACAACATCAACATGAACAACAAGAACAACAAGAACAGCAAGAACAACAAGAACAACAAGAACAACAAGAACAACAAGAACAACAAGAACAACAAGAATAAGAACAGCAAGGACAACAACAACAAGAACTACATGAACGTCAACAACAAGAATAACAAGAACAACAACAACATGTACCACAAGAACATCAACAACCAGAACAACCAGAACAACAAGAACAACAAGAGCAACAAGAGCAACAAGAGCCACAAGAGCAACAAGAACAACAAGAACAACAAGATCAAAAAGAACAACAAGAACAACAAGAACAACAAGAACGTCAAGAACAACACGAACAACAAGAACAACAAGAACAACAAGAACAACACGAACAACAAGAACAACAAGAACAACAAGAACAACAAGAACAACAAGAACAACAAGAACAACAAGAACAACAAGAACAACAAGAACAACAAGAACAACAAGAACAACAAGAACAACAAGAACAACAAGAACAACAAGAAGAACAAGAACAACAAGAAGAACAAGAACAACAAGAACAACAAGAACAACAAGAACAACAAGAACAACAAGAACAACAAGAACAACAAGAGCAACAAGAACAACAAGAACAACAAGAACAACAAGAACAACAAGAACAACAAGAACAACAAGAACAACAAGAACATCAAGAACAGAAAGAACAACAAGAACATCAAGAACAGAAAGAACAACAAGAACAACAAGAGCAACAAGAACAACAAGAACAACAAGAGCAACAAGAACAACAAGAGCAACAAGAACAACAAGAACAACAAGAACAACAAGAACAACAAGAACAACAAGAACAACAAGAACAACAAGAACAACAAGAACAACAAGAACAACAAGAACAACAAGAACAACAAGAACAACAAGAACAACAAGAACAACAAGAACAACAAGAACAACAAGAACAACAAGAACAACAAGAACGACAAGAACAACAAGAACAACAAGAACAACAAGAACAACAAGAACAACAAGAACAACAAGAACAACAAGAACAACAAGAACAACAAGAACAACAAGAACAACAAGAACAACAAGAACAACAAGAACAACAAGAACAACAAGAACAACAAGAACAACAAGAACAACAAGAACAACACGAACAACAAGAACAAGAACAACAACAACATGAACGACAAGAACATCAACAACCAGAACAACAAAAAGAACAACAACAACAAAAACAGGAACAACGACAACAAGAACAAGAACAACAACAAGAACAACAAGAACAACAATAACAGCACCAAGATGAACAACAAGAACATAAACAACCAGAACAACAAGAAGAACAAGAACAACAACAACAAGAACGACAAGAACAAAAACAACAAGAACAACAAGAACAACAAGAACAACAAGAACAACAAGAACAACAAGAACAACAAGAACAACAAGAACAACAAGAACAACAAGAACAACAAGAACAACAAGAACAACAAGAACAACAAGAAAAGCAAGAACAACAACAACAAGAACGACAACAACAACAACATGAACAACAAGAACATCAACAACCAGAGCAACAAGAACAACAACAACAAGAACAACTAGAACAACAACAACAAGAACAACAAGAACAACAAGAACATCAAGAACAACAAGAACAACAAGAGCAACAAGAACAACAAGAACATCAAGAACAACAAGATCAACAAGAACAACAAGAACGACAAGAACAGCCGGTACAACAAGAACAACAAGAACAACCTCAACAACAACAACAAGAACAACAACAAGAACAACAAGAACAACAACAACAACAACAACAACGTGAACAACAAGAACCACTAGAACAAGAACAACAAGAACAACAAGAACAACAGGAACAACAAGAACAACAAGAGCAACAAGAACAACAAGAACAACAAGATCAACAAGAACAACAAGAACAACAAGAACAACAAGAACAACAAGAACAACAAGAACAACAAGAACAACAAGAACAACAAGAACAACAAGAACAACAAGAACAACAAGAACAACAAGAACAACAAGAACAACAAGAACAACAAGAACAAAAGAACAACAAGAACAAAAGAACAACAAGAACAACAAGATCAACAACAAGAACAAAAAGAACAAAAAGAACAACAAGAACAACAAGAACAACAAGAACAACAAGAACAACAAGAACAACAAGAACAACAAGAACAACAAGAACAACAAGAACAACAAGAACAACAAGAACAACAAGAACAACAAGAACAACAAGAACAACAAGAACAACAAGAACAACAAGAACAACAAGAACAACAAGAACAACAAGAACAACAAGAACAACAAGAACAACAAGAACAACAAGAACAACACGAACAACAAGAACAACAAGAACAACAAGAACAACAAGAACAACAAGAACAACAAGAGCAACAAGAGCAACAAGAACAACAAGAACAACAAGAGCAACAAGAGCAACAAGAGCAACAAGAACAACAAGAACATCAAGAACAACAAGAACAACAAGAACAACAAGAACAACAAGAACATCAAGAACAACAAGATCAACAAGAACAACAAGAACGACAAGAACAACAAGAACAACAAGAGCAACAAGAGCAACAAGAACAAGAACTACATGAACAACAACAACAAGAACGGCAAGAACAACATCAACAAGAACGACAAGAACAACATCAACAAAAACAACAACAACATGAACAACAAGAACAACAAGAACAACAAGAACAAGAACTACATGAACAACAACAACAAGAACGGCAAGAACAACATCAACAAGAACGACAAGAACAACATCAACATGAACAACAAGAACAACAAGAACAGCAAGAACAACAAGAACAACAAGAACAACAAGAACAACAAGAACAACAAGAACAACAAGAACAACAAGAACAACAAGAACAAGAACAGCAAGGACAACAACAACAAGAACTACATGAACGTCAACAACAAGAATAACAAGAACAACAACAACATGTACCACAAGAACATCAACAACCAGAACAACCAGAACAACAAGAACAACAAGAGCAACAAGAGCAACAAGAGCCACAAGAGCAACAAGAACAACAAGAACAACAAGATCAACAAGAACAACAAGAACAACAAGAACAACAAGAACAACAAGAACAACAAGAACAACAAGAACAACAAGAACAACAAGAACAACAAGAACAAAAGAACAACAAGAACAAAAGAACAACAAGAACAACAAGATCAACAACAAGAACAAAAAGAACAAAAAGAACAACAAGAACAACAAGAACAACAAGAACAACAAGAACAACAAGAACAACAAGAACAACAAGAACAACAAGAACAACAAGAACAACAAGAACAACAAGAACAACAAGAACAACAAGAACAACAAGAACAACAAGAACAACAAGAACAACAAGAACAACAAGAACAACAAGAACAACAAGAACAACAAGAACAACAAGATCAACAAGAACAACAAGAACATCAAGAGCAACAAGAACAACAAGAACAACAAGAAAAGCAAGAACAACAAGAACATCAAGAACAACAAGAACAACAAGAACGACAAGAACAGCCGGTACAACAAGAACAACAAGAACAACCTGAACAACAACAACAGGAACAACAACGAGAACAACAAGAACAACAAGAACAACAAGAACAACAAGAAACAAAAAGAACAACAAGAACAACATCAACAAGAACGACAACAACAATAACAACAAGAACAAGAACAACAACAACAAGAACGACAAGAACAAAAACAACAAGAACAACAAGAACAACAAGAACAACAAGAACAACAACAACAACAAGAACAACAAGAACAACAAGAACGACAAGAACAGCCGGTACAACAAGAACAACAAGAACAACCTGAACAACAACAACAGGAACAACAAAGAGAACAACAAGAACAACAAGAACAACAAGAACAACAAGAACAACATCAACAAGAACAACAAAAACAACAAGAACAACAACAACAATAACAACAAGAACAAGAACAACAACAACATGAACGACAAGAACATCAACAACCAGAACAACAAAAAGAACAACAACAACAAAAACAGGAACAACAACAACAAGAACAAGAACAACAAGAACAACAAGAACAACAATAACAGCACCAAGATGAACAACAAGAACATCAACAACCAGAACAACAAGAAGAACAAGAACAACAACAACAAGAACGACAAGAACAAAAACAACAAGATCAACAAGAACAACAAGAACAACAAGAACAACAAGAACAACAAGAACAACAAGAACAACAAGAACAACAAGAACAACAAGAATAACAAGAACAACAAGAACAACAAGAACAACAAGAACATCAAGAACAACAAGAACAACAAGAACGACAAGAACAGCCGGTACAACAAGAACAACAAGAACAACCTGAACAACAACAACAGGAACAACAACGAGAACAACAAGAACAACAAGAACAACAAGAACAACAAGAACAACAAGAACAACAAGAACAACAAGAACAACAAGAACAACAAGAACAACAAGAACAACAAGAACAACAAGAACAACAAGAACAACAAGAACAACAAGAACAACAAGAACAACAAGAACAACAAGAACAACAAGAACAACAAGAACAACAAGAGCAACAAGAGCAACAAGAACAACAAGAACAACAAGAGCAACAAGAGCAACAAGAACAACAAGAACAACAAGAACAACAAGACCAACAAGAACAACAAGAACAACAAGAGCAACAAGAACAACAAGAACAACAAGAACAACAAGAACAACAAGAACAACAAGAACAACAAGAACAACAAGAACAACAAGAACAATAAGAACAACAAGAACAACAAGAACAACAAGAACAACAAGAACAACAAGAACAACAAGAACATCAAGAACAACAAGAACAACAAGAACAACAAGAACAACAAGAACAACAAGAACAACAAGAGCAACAAGAACAACAAGAGCAACAAGAACAACAAGAACAACAAGAACAACAAGAACAACAAGAACAACAAGAACAACAAGAACAACAAGAACAACAAGAACAACAAGAACAACAAGAACAACAAGAACAAAAAGAACAACAAGAACAACAAGAACAACAAGAACAACAAGAACATCAAGAGCAACAAGAACAACAAGAACAACAAGAAAAGCAAGAACAACAAGAAAAGCAAGAACAACAAGAATAACAAGAACAACAAGAACAACTAGAACAACAAGAACAACAACAACAACAAGAGCAACAACAACAAGATCAACAAAAACAACAACATGAACAACAAGAACTACAAGAACAGCAAGAACAACAAGAACAAGAACTACATGAACAACAACAACAAGAACGACAAGAACAACATCAACAAGAACGACAAGAACAACATCAACATGAACAACAAGAACAACAAGAACAGCAAGAACAACAAGAACAACAACAACAAGAACAACTAGAACAACAACAACAAGAACAACAAGAACAACAAGAACATCAAGAACAACAAGAACAACAAGAACAACAAGAACAACAAGAACATCAAGAACAACAAGAACAACAAGAACAACAAGAACAACAAGAACAACAAGAACAACAAGATCAAAAGAACAACAAGAACAACAAGATCAACAACAAGAACAAAAAGAACAACAAGAACAACAAGAACAACAAGAACAACAAGAACAACAAGAACAACAAGAACAACAAGAACAACAAGAACAACAAGAACAACAAGAACAACAAGAACAACAAGAACAACAAGAACAACAAGAACAACAAGAACAACAAGAACAACAAGAACAACACGAACAACAAGAACAACAAGAACAACAAGAACAACAAGAACAACAAGAACAACAAGAGCAACAAGGGCAACAAGAACAACAAGAACAACAAGAGCAACAAGAGCAACAAGAGCAACAAGAACAACAAGAACATCAAGAACAACAAGAACAACAAGAACAACAAGAACAACAAGAACATCAAGAACAACAAGATCAACAAGAACAACAAGAACGACAAGAACAACAAGAACAACAAGAGCAACAAGAACAACAAGAACAAGAACTACATGAACAACAACAACAAGAACGGCAAGAACAACATCAACAAGAACGACAAGAACAACATCAACAAAAACAACAACAACATGAACAACAAGAACAACAAGAACAACAAGAACAACAAGAACAACAAGAACAAGAACTACATGAACAACAGCAACAAGAACGGCAAGAACAACATCAACAAGAACGACAAGAACAACATCAACATGAACAACAAGAACAACAAGAACAGCAAGAACAACAAGAACAACAAGAACAACAAGAACAACAAGAACAACAAGAACAACAAGAACAACAAGAACAACAAGAACAAGAACAGCAAGGACAACAACAACAAGAACTACATGAACGTCAACAACAAGAATAACAAGAACAACAACAACATGTACCACAAGAACATCAACAACCAGAACAACCAGAACAACAAGAACAACAAGAGCAACAAGAGCAACAAGAGCCACAAGAGCAACAAGAACAACAAGAACAACAAGATCAACAAGAACAACAAGAACAACAAGAACAACAAGAACAACAAGAACAACAAGAACAACAAGAACAACAAGAACAACAAGAACAAAAGAACAACAAGAACAAAAGAACAACAAGAACAACAAGAT
Source organism: Megalopta genalis (assembly GCF_051020955.1). Lineage (NCBI taxonomy): Eukaryota > Metazoa > Arthropoda > Insecta > Hymenoptera > Halictidae > Megalopta > Megalopta genalis. The sequence goes on along the minus strand of NW_027476089.1, from coordinate 2,394,542 downwards.
CAACAACAAGAACAAAAAGAGCAAAAAGAACAACAAGAACAACAAGAACAACAAGAACAACAAGAACAACAAGAACAACAAGAACAACAAGAACAACAAGAACAACAAGAACAACAAGAACAACAAGAACAACAAGAACAACAAGATCAACAAGAACAACAAGAACAACAAGAACGACAAGAACAGCAAGAACAACAAGAACAACAAGATCAACAAGAACAACAAGAACAACAAGAACAACGAGAACAACAAGAACAAAAGAACAACAAGAACAACAAGATCAACAACAAGAACAAAAAGAACAACAAGAACAACAAGAACAACCTGAACAACAACAACAGGAAGAACAACAAGAACAACAAGAACAACAAGAACAACAAGAACAACAAGAACAACAAGAACAACAAGAACAACAAGAACAACAAGAACAACAAGAACAACATGAACAACAAGATCAACAAGAACAACAAGAACAACAAGAACGACAAGAACAACAAGAACAACAAGAACAACAAGATCAACAAGAACAACAAGAACAACAAGAACAACAAGAACAAAAGAACAACAAGAACAACAAGATCAACAACAAGAACAAAAAGAACAACAAGAACAACAAGAGCAACAAGAACAACAAGAACAACAAGATCAACAAGAACAACAAGAACAACAAGAACAACAAGAACAACAAGAACAACAAGAACAACAAGAACAACAAGAACAACAAGAACAAAAGAACAACAAGAACAACAAGATCAACAACAAGAACAAAAAGAGCAAAAAGAACAACAAGAACAACAAGAACAACAAGAACAACAAGAACAACAAGAACAACAAGAACAACAAGAACAACAAGAACAACAAGAACAACAAGAACAACAAGAACAACAAGAACAACAAGATCAACAAGAACAACAAGAACAACAAGAACGACAAGAACAGCAAGAACAACAAGAACAACAAGATCAACAAGAACAACAAGAACAACAAGAACAACAAGAACAAAAGAACAACAAGAACAACAAGATCAACAACAAGAACAAAAAGAACAACAAGAACAACAAGAACAACCTGAACAACAACAACAGGAAGAACAACAAGAACAACAAGAACAACAAGAACAACAAGAACAACAAGAACAACAAGAACAACAAGAACAACAAGAACAACAAGAACAACAAGAACAACAAGAACAACAAGAACAACATGAACAACAAGATCAACAAGAACAACAAGAACAACAAGAACGACAAGAACAACAAGAACAACAAGAACAACAAGATCAACAAGAACAACAAGAACAACAAGAACAACAAGAACAAAAGAACAACAAGAACAACAAGATCAACAACAAGAACAAAAAGAACAACAAGAACAACAAGAACAACAAGAACAACAAGAACAACAAGAACAACAAGAACAACAAGAACAACAAGAACAACAAGAACAACAAGAACAACAAGAACAACAAGAACAACAAGAACAACAAGGACAACAAGAACAACAAGAACAACAAGAACAACAAGAACAACAAGAACAACAAGAACATCAAGAGCAACAAGAACAACAAGAATAACAAGAAAAGCAAGAACAGCAAGAATAACAAGAACAACAAGAATAACTAGAACAACAAGAACAACAACAACAACAAGAGCAACAACAACAAGATCAACAAAAACAACAACAACATGAACAACAAGAACAACAAGAACAACAAGAACAACAAGAACAAGAACTACATGAACAACAACAACAAGAACGACAAGAACAACATCAACAAGAACGACAAGAACAACATCAACATGAACAACAAGAACAACAAGAACAGCAAGAACAACAAGAACAACAAGAACAACAAGAACAACAAGAACAACAAGAACAACAAGAACAACAAGAACAACAAGAACAACAAGAACAACAAGAACAACAAGAACATCAAGAACAACAAGAACAACAAGAACGACAAGAACAGCCGGTACAACAAGAACAACAAGAACAACCTGAACAACAACAACAGGAACAACAACGAGAACAACAAGAACAACAAGAACAACAAGAACAACAAGAACAACAAGAACAACAAGAACAACATCAACAAGAACAACAACAACAATAACAACAAGAACAAGAACAACAACAACATGAACGACAAGAACATCAACAACCAGAACAACAAAAAGAACAACAACAACAAAAACAGGAACAACAACAACAAGAACAAGAACAACAACAAGAACAACAAGAACAATAATAACAGCACCAAGATGAACAACAAGAACATCAACAACCGGAACAACAAGAAGAACAAGAACAACAACAACAAGAACGACAAGAACAAAAACAACAAGAACAACAAGAACAACAAGAACAACAAGAACAACAAGAACAACAAGAACAACAAGAACAACAAGAACAACAAGAACAACAAGAACAACAAGAACAACAAGAACAACAAGAACAACAAGAACAACAAGAACAACAAGAACAACAAGAACAACAAGAACAACAAGAACAACAAGAACAACAAGAACAACAAGAGCAACAAGAGCCACAAGAGCAACAAGAACAACAAGAACAACAAGAACAACAAGAACAACAAGAACAACAAGAACAACAAGAACAACAAGAACAACAAGAACAACAAGAACAACAAGAACAACAAGAACAACAAGAACAACAAGAACAACAAGAACAACAAGAACAACAAGAACAACAAGAGCAACAAGAACAACAAGAACAACAAGAACAACAAGAACAACAAGAACAACAACAACAGGAACAACAAGAACAACAAGAACAGCAAGAACAACAAGAACAAGAACAGCAAGAACAACAACAACATGAAACTGCATGAACAACAACAACAAGAACGGCAAGAACAACATCAACAAGAACAACAAAAACAACAAGAACAACAACAACAATAACAACAAGAACAAGAACAACAACAACAAGAACAAGAACAACAACAAGAACAACAAGAACAACAATAACAGCACCAAGATGAACAACAAGAACATCAACAACCAGAACAACAAGAACAACAAGAACAACAACAACAAGAACGACAAGAACAAAAACAACAAGAACAACAAGAACAACAAGAACAACAAGAACAACAAGAACAACAAGAACAACAAGAACAACAAGAACAACAAGAACAACAAGAACAACAAGAACAACAAGAACAACAAGAACAACAAGAACAACAAGAACAACAAGAACAACAAGAGCAACAAGAACAACAAGAACAACAAGAACAACAAGAACAACAAGAACAACAAGAACAACAAGAACAACAAGAACATCAAGAACATCAAGAATAACAAGAACAACAAGAACGACAAGAACAGCCGGTACAACAAGAACAACAAGAACAACCTGAAAAACAACAACGGGAACAACAACAAGAACAGCAAGAACAACAACAACAAGAACAAGAAGAACAACAACAACATGAACAACAAGAACATCAACAACCAGAACAACAACAACAACAACAACAACAACAACAAAAACAGTAACAACAACAACAACAACAAGAACAGCAACAAGAACAACCAGAACATTAAGAACAACAAGAACAACAATAACAACAACAACAAGAACAACTAGGACAACAACAACAACAATACCAACAACAACATGGACAACAAGAACAACAATAACAACAACAACAGGAACAACTAGAACAACAACAACAAGAACAACAAGGACAACAACAACAACAAGAACAACAAGAACATCAAGAACAACAAGAACAACAAGAACGACAAGAACAGCCGGTACAACAAGAACAACAAGAACAACCTGAACAACAACAACAGGAACAACAAAGAGAACAACAAGAACAACAAGAACAACAAGAACATCAAGAACAACAAGAACAACAAGAACGACAAGAACAGCCGGTACAACAAGAACAACAAGAACAACCTGAACAACAACAACAGGAACAACAACGAGAACAACAAGAACAACAAGAACAACAAGAACAACAAGAACAACATCAACAAGATCAACAAAAACAACAAGAACAACAACAATAACAACAAGAACAAGAACAACAACAACATGAACGACAAGAATATCAACAACCAGAACAACAAAAAGAACAACAACAACAAAAACAGGAACAACAACAACAAGAACAAGAACAATAACAAGAACAACAAGAACAACAATAACAACAAGAACAACAAGAACAAAAGAACAACAAGAACAACAAGATCAACAACAAGAACAAAAAGAACAACAAGAACAACAAGAACAACCTGAACAACATCAACAGGAAGAACAACAAGAACAACAAGAACAAAAAGAACAACAAGAACAACAAGAACAACAAGAACAACAAGAACAACAAGAACAACAAGAACAACAAGAACAACAAGAACAACATGAACAACAAGATCAACAAGAACAACAAGAACAACAAGAACGACAAGAACAACAAGAACAACAAGAACAACAAGATCAACAAGAACAACAAGAACAACAAGAACAACAAGAACAACAAGAACAACAAGAACAACAAGAACAACAAGAACAAGAACAGCAAGGACAACAACAACAAGAACTACATGAACGTCAACAACAAGAATAACAAGAACAACAACAACATGTACCACAAGAACATCAACAACCAGAACAACCAGAACAACAAGAACAACAAGAGCAACAAGAGCAACAAGAGCCACAAGAGCAACAAGAACAACAAGAACAACAAGATCAACAAGAACAACAAGAACAACAAGAACAACAAGAACAACAAGAACAACAAGAACAACAAGAACAACAAGAACAACAAGAACAAAAGAACAACAAGAACAAAAGAACAACAAGAACAACAAGATCAACAACAAGAACAAAAAGAGCAAAAAGAACAACAAGAACAACAAGAACAACAAGAACAACAAGAACAACAAGAACAACAAGAACAACAAGAACAACAAGAACAACAAGAACAACAAGAACAACAAGAACAACAAGATCAACAAGAACAACAAGAACAACAAGAACGACAAGAACAACAAGAACAACAAGAACAACAAGATCAACAAGAACAACAAGAACAACAAGAACAACAAGAACAACAAGAACAAAAGAACAACAAGAACAACAAGATCAACAACAAGAACGAAAAGAACAACAAGAACAACAAGAACAACCTGAACAACAACAACAGGAAGAACAACAAGAACAACAAGAACAACAAGAACAACAAGAACAACAAGAACAACAAGAACAACAAGAACAACAAGAACAACAAGAACAACATGAACAACAAGATCAACAAGAACAACAAGAACAACAAGAACGACAAGAACAACAAGAACAACAAGAACAACAAGATCAACAAGAACAACAAGAACAACAAGAACAACAAGAACAACAAGAACAAAAGAACAACAAGAACAACAAGAACAACAAGAACAACAAGAACAACAAGAGCAACAAGAACAACAAGAACAACAAGAACAACAAGAACAACAAGAACAACAAGAACAACAAGAACAACAAGAACAACAAGAACAACAAGAACAACAAGAACAACAAGAACAACAAGGACAACAAGAACAACAAGAACAACAAGAACAACAAGAACAACAAGAACAACAAGAACATCAAGAGCAACAAGAACAACAAGAATAACAAGAAAAGCAAGAACAGCAAGAATAACAAGAACAACAAGAATAACTAGAACAACAAGAACAACAACAACAACAAGAGCAACAACAACAAGATCAACAAAAACAACAACAACATGAACAACAAGAACAACAAGAACAACAAGAACAACAAGAACAAGAACTACATGAACAACAACAACAAGAACGACAAGAACAACATCAACAAGAACGACAAGAACAACATCAACATGAACAACAAGAACAACAAGAACAACAAGAACAACAAGAACAACAAGAACAACAAGAACAACAAGAACAACAAGAACAACAAGAACAACAAGAGCAACAAGAACAACAAGAACAACAAGAACAACAAGAACAACAAGAACAACAACAACAGGAACAACAAGAACAACAAGAACAGCAAGAACAACAAGAACAAGAACAGCAAGAACAACAACAACATGAAACTGCATGAACAACAACAACAAGAACGGCAAGAACAACATCAACAAGAACAACAAAAACAACAAGAACAACAACAACAATAACAACAAGAACAAGAACAACAACAACAAGAACAAGAACAACAACAAGAACAACAAGAACAACAATAACAGCACCAAGATGAACAACAAGAACATCAACAACCAGAACAACAAGAACAACAAGAACAACAACAACAAGAACGACAAGAACAAAAACAACAAGAACAACAAGAACAACAAGAACAACAAGAACAACAAGAACAACAAGAACAACAAGAACAACAAGAACAACAAGAACAACAAGAACAACAAGAACAACAAGAACAACAAGAACAACAAGAACAACAAGAACAACAAGAACAACAAGAACAACAAGAACAACAAGAACAACAAGAACAACAAGAACAACAAGAACAACAAGAACAACAAGAACAACAAGAACAACAAGAACAACAAGAACAACAAGAACAACAAGAACAACAAGAACATCAAGAACATCAAGAATAACAAGAACAACAAGAACGACAAGAACAGCCGGTACAACAAGAACAACAAGAACAACCTGAAAAACAACAACGGGAACAACAACAAGAACAGCAAGAACAACAACAACAAGAACAAGAAGAACAACAACAACATGAACAACAAGAACATCAACAACCAGAACAACAACAACAACAACAACAACAAAAACAGTAACAACAACAACAACAACAAGAACAGCAACAAGAACAACCAGAACATTAAGAACAACAAGAACAACAATAACAACAACAACAAGAACAACTAGGACAACAACAACAACAATACCAACAACAACATGGACAACAAGAACAACAATAACAACAACAACAGGAACAACTAGAACAACAACAACAAGAACAACAAGGACAACAACAACAACAAGAACAACAAGAACATCAAGAACAACAAGAACAACAAGAACGACAAGAACAGCCGGTACAACAAGAACAACAAGAACAACCTGAACAACAACAACAGGAACAACAAAGAGAACAACAAGAACAACAAGAACAACAAGAACATCAAGAACAACAAGAACAACAAGAACGACAAGAACAGCCGGTACAACAAGAACAACAAGAACAACCTGAACAACAACAACAGGAACAACAACGAGAACAACAAGAACAACAAGAACAACAAGAACAACAAGAACAACATCAACAAGATCAACAAAAACAACAAGAACAACAACAATAACAACAAGAACAAGAACAACAACAACATGAACGACAAGAATATCAACAACCAGAACAACAAAAAGAACAACAACAACAAAAACAGGAACAACAACAACAAGAACAAGAACAATAACAAGAACAACAAGAACAACAAGAACAACAAGAACAACAAGAACAACAAGAACAACAAGAACATCAAGAACAACAAGAACAACAAGAACGACAAGAACAGCCGGTACAACAAGAACAACAAGAACAACCTGAACAACAACAACAGGAACAACAACGAGAACAACGAGAACAACAAGAACAACAAGAACAACAAGAACAACAAGAACAACATCAACAAGAACAACAACAACAATAACAACAAGAACAAGAACAACAACAACATGAACGACAAGAACATCAACAACCAGAACAACAAAAAGAACAACAACAACAAAAACAGGAACAACAACAACAAGAACAAGAACAACAACAAGAACAACAAGAACAATAATAACAGCACCAAGATGAACAACAAGAACATCAACAACCGGAACAACAAGAAGAACAAGAACAACAACAACAAGAACGACAAGAACAAAAACAACAAGAACAACAAGAACAACAAGAACAACAAGAACAACAAGAACAACAAGAACAACAAGAACAACAAGAACAACAAGAACAACAAGAACAACAAGAACAACAAGAACAACAAGAGCAACAAGAACAACAAGAACAACAAGAACAACAAGAACAACAAGAACAACAAGAACAACAAGAACAACAAGAACAACAAGAACAACAAGAACAACAAGAACAACAAGAACAACAAGAACAACAAGAACAACAAGAACAACAAGAACAACAAGAACAACAAGAACAACAAGAACAACAAGAACAACAAGAACAACAAGAACAACAAGAACAACAAGAACAACAAGAACAACAAGAACAACAAGAACAACAAGAACAACAAGAACGACAAGAACAACAAGAACAACAAGAACAACAAGAACAACAAGAACAACAAGAGCAACAAGAACAACAAGAACAACAAGAACAACAAGAACAACAAGAACAACAACAACAGGAACAACAAGAACAACAAGAACAGCAAGAACAACAAGAACAAGAACAGCAAGAACAACAACAACATGAAACTGCATGAACAACAACAACAAGAACGGCAAGAACAACATCAACAAGAACAACAAAAACAACAAGAACAACAACAACAATAACAACAAGAACAAGAACAACAACAACAAGAACAAGAACAACAACAAGAACAACAAGAACAACAATAACAGCACCAAGATGAACAACAAGAACATCAACAACCAGAACAACAAGAAGAACGAGAACAACAACAACAAGAACGACAAGAACAAAAACAACAAGACCAACAAGAACAACAAGAACAACAAGAACAACAAGAACAACAAGAACAACAAGAACAACAAGAACAACAAGAACAACAAGAACAACAAGAACAACAAGAACAACAAGAACAACAAGAACAACAAGAACAACAAGAACAACAAGAACAACAAGAACAACAAGAACAACAAGAACAACAAGAACAACAAGAACAACAAGAACAACAAGAACAACAAGAACAACAAGAACAACAAGAACAACAAGAACAACAAGAACAACAAGAACAACAAGAACAACAAGAACAACAAGAACAACAAGAACAACAAGAACATCAAGAACAACAAGAACAACAATAACAACAACAACAAGAACAACTAGGACAACAACAACAACAATACCAACAACAACATGGACAACAAGAACAACAACAACAATAACAACAAGAACAAGAACAACAACAACATGAACGACAAGAACATCAACAACCAGAACAACAAAAAGAACAACAACAACAAAAACAGGAACAACAACAACAAGAACAAGAACAACAAGAACAACAAGAACAACAATAACAGCACCAAGATGAACAACAAGAACATCAACAACCAGAACAACAAGAAGAACAAGAACAACAACAACAAGAACGACAAGAACAAAAACAACAAGATCAACAAGAACAACAAGAACAACAAGAACAACAAGAACAACAAGAACAACAAGAACAACAAGAACAACAAGAACAACAAGAACAACAAGAACAACAACAACAGGAACAACAAGAACAACAAGAACAGCAAGAACAACAAGAACAAGAACAGCAAGATCAACAACAACATGAAACTGCATGAACAACAACAACAAGAACGGCAAGAACAACATCAACAAGAACAACAAAAACAACAAGAACAACAACAACAATAACAACAAGAACAAGAACAACAAGAACAAGAACAAGAACAACAACAAGAACAACAAGAACAACAATAACAGCACCAAGATGAACAACAAGAACATCAACAACCAGAACAACAAGAAGAACAAGAACAACAACAACAAGAACGACAAGAACAAAAACAACAAGAACAACAAGAACAACAAGAACAACAACAACAGGAACAACAAGAAAAACAAGAACAGCAAGAACAACAAGAACAAGAACAGCAAGAGCAACAACAACAAGAACTACATGAACAACAACAACAAGAACGACAAGAACAACATCAACAAGAACAACAAAAACAACAAGAACAACAACAACAATAACAACAAGAACAAGAACAACAACAACATGAACGACAAGAACATCAACAACCAGAACAACAAGAAGAACAACAACAACAAAAACAGGAACAACAACAACAAGAACAAGAACAACAACAAGAACAACAAGAACAACAATAACAGCACCAAGAAGAACAACAACAACAAAAACAGGAACAACAACAACAAGAACAACAAGAGCAACAAGAACAACAAGAACAACAAGATCAACAAGAACAACAAGAACAACAAGATCAACAAGAACAACAAGATCAACAAGAACAACAAGAACAACATGAACAACAAGAACAACAAGAACAACAAGAACAACAAGAACAACAAGAACAACAAGAACAACAAGAACAACAAGAACAACAAGAACAACAAGAACAACAAGAACACCAAGAACAACAAGAACAACAAGAACAACAAGAACAACAAGAACAACAAGAACAACAAGAACATCAAGAACAACAAGAACAACAAGAACGACAAGAACAGCCGGTACAACAAGAACAACAAGAACAACCTGAACAACAACAACAGGAACAACAACGAGAACAACAAGAACAACATCAACAAGAACAACAACAACAATAACAACAAGAACAAGAACAACAACAACATGAACGACAAGAACATCAACAACCACAACAACAAAAACAGGAACAACAACAACAAGAACAAGAACAACAACAAGAACAACAAGAACAATAATAACAGCACCAAGATGAACAACAAGAACATCAACAACCGGAACAACAAGAAGAACAAGAACAACAACAACAAGAACGACAAGAACAAAAACAACAAGAACAACAAGAACAACAAGAACAACAAGAACAACAAGAACAACAAGAACAACAAGAACAACAAGAACAACAACAAGAACAACAAGAACAACAAGAACAACAAGAACAACAAGAACAACAAGAACAACAAGAACAACAAGAACAACAAGAACAACAAGAACAACAAGAACAACAAGAACAACAAGAACAACAAGAACAACAAGAACAACAAGAACAACAAGAACAACAAGAACAACAAGAACAACAAGAACAACAAGAGCAACAAGAACAACAAGAACAACAAGAACAACAACAACAGGAACAACAAGAACAACAAGAACAGCAAGAACAACAAGAACAAGAACAGCAAGAACAACAACAACATGAAACTGCATGAACAACAACAACAAGAACGGCAAGAACAACATCAACAAGAACAACAAAAACAACAAGAACAACAACAACAATAACAACAAGAACAAGAACAACAACAACAAGAACAAGAACAACAACAAGAACAACAAGAACAACAATAACAGCACCAAGATGAACAACAAGAACATCAACAACCAGAACAACAAGAAGAACAAGAACAACAACAACAAGAACGACAAGAACAAAAACAACAAGAACAACAAGAACAACAAGAACAACAAGAACAACAAGAACAACAAGAACAACAAGAACAACAAGAACAACAAGAACAACAAGAACAACAAGAACAACAAGAACAACATGAACAACAAGAACAACAAGAACAACAAGAACAACAAGAACAACAAGAACAACAAGAACAACAAGAACAACAAGAACAACAAGAACAACAAGAACAACAAGAACAACAAGAACAACAAGAACAACAAGAACAACAAGAACATCAAGAACATCAAGAATAACAAGAACAACAAGAACGACAAGAACAGCCGGTACAACAAGAACAACAAGAACAACCTGAAAAACAACAACGGGAACAACAACAAGAACAACAAGAACAACAACAACAAGAACAAGAAGAACAACAACAACATGAACAACAAGAACATCAACAACCAGAACAACAACAACAACAACAACAACAAAAACAGTAACAACAACAACAACAACAAGAACAGCAACAAGAACAACCAGAACATTAAGAACAACAAGAACAACAATAACAACAACAACAAGAACAACTAGGACAACAACAACAACAATACCAACAACAACATGGACAACAAGAACAACAATAACAACAACAACAGGAACAACTAGAACAACAACAACAAGAACAACAAGGACAACAACAACAACAAGAACAACAAGAACATCAAGAACAACAAGAACAACAAGAACGACAAGAACAGCCGGTACAACAAGAACAACAAGAACAACCTGAACAACAACAACAGGAACAACAAAGAGAACAACAAGAACAACAAGAACAACAAGAACATCAAGAACAACAAGAACAACAAGAACGACAAGAACAGCCGGTACAACAAGAACAACAAGAACAACCTGAACAACAACAACAGGAACAACAACGAGAACAACAAGAACAACAAGAACAACAAGAACAACAAGAACAACAAGAACAACATCAACAAGATCAACAAAAACAACGAGAACAACAACAACAATAACAACAAGAACAAGAACAACAACAACATGAACGACAAGAATATCAACAACCAGAACAACAAAAAGAACAACAACAACAAAAACAGGAACAACAACAACAAGAACAAGAACAATAACAAGAACAACAAGAACAACAATAACAGCACCAAGATGAACAACAAGAACATCAACAACCAGAACAACAAGAAGAACAAGAACAACAACAACAAGAACGACAAGAACAAAAACAACAAGAACAACAAGAACAACAAGAACAACAAGAACAACAAGAACAACAAGAACAACAAGAACAACAAGAACAACAAGAACAACAAGAACATCCAAAACACCAAGAACAACAAGAACAACAAGTACAACAAGAACAACAAGAACAACAAGAACAACAAGAACAACAAGAACAACAAGAACAACAAGAACAACAAGAACATCAAGAATAACAAGAACAACAAGAACGACAAGAACAGCCGGTACAACAAGAACAACAAGAACAACAAGAACAACAAGAACAACAAGAACAACAAGAACAACAAGAACAACAAGAACAACAAGAACAACAAGAACAACAAGAACAACAAGAACAACAAGAACAACAAGAACAACAAGAACAACAAGAACAACAAGAACAACAAGAACAACAAGAACAACAACAACAGGAACAACAAGAACAACAAGAACAGCAAGAACAACAAGAACAAGAACAGCAAGAACAACAAGGACAACAAGAACAACAAGGACAACAAGAACAACAAGAACAACAAGAACAACAAGAACAACAAGAACAACAAGAACAACAAGAACATCAAGAGCAACAAGAACAACAAGAATAACAAGAAAAGCAAGAACAGCAAGAATAACAAGAACAACAAGAATAACTAGAACAACAAGAACAACAACAACAACAAGAGCAACAACAACAAGATCAACAAAAACAACAACAACATGAACAACAAGAACAACAAGAACAACAAGAACAAGAACTACATGAACAACAACAACAAGAACGACAAGAACAACATCAACAAGAACGACAAGAACAACATCAACATGAACAACAAGAACAACAAGAACAGCAAGAACAACAAGAACAACAAGAACAACAAGAACAACAAGAACAACAAGAACAACAAGAACAACAAGAACAACAAGAACATCAAGAACAACAAGAACAACAAGAACGACAAGAACAGCCGGTACAACAAGAACAACAAGAACAACCTGAACAACAACAACAGGAACAACAACGAGAACAACAAGAACAACAAGAACAACAAGAACAACAAGAACAACAAGAACAACATCAACAAGAACAACAACAACAATAACAACAAGAACAAGAACAACAACAACATGAACGACAAGAACATCAACAACCAGAACAACAAAAAGAACAACAACAACAAAAACAGGAACAACAACAACAAGAACAAGAACAAGAACAACAACAAGAACAACAAGAACAATAATAACAGCACCAAGATGAACAACAAGAACATCAACAACCGGAACAACAAGAAGAACAAGAACAACAACAACAAGAACGACAAGAACAAAAACAACAAGAACAACAAGAACAACAAGAACAACAAGAACAACAAGAACAACAAGAACAACAAGAACAACAAGAACAACAAGAACAACAAGAACAACAAGAACAACAAGAACAACAAGAACAACAAGAACAACAAGAACAACAAGAACAACAAGAACAACAAGAACAACAAGAACAACAAGAACAACAAGAACAACAAGAACAACAAGAACAACAAGAACAACAAGAACAACAAGAACAACAAGAACAACAAGAACAACAAGAACAACAAGAACAACAAGAACAACAGGAACAACAAGAACAACAAGAACAACAAGAACAACAAGAACAACAAGAACAACAAGAACAACAAGAACAACAAGAACAACAAGAACAACAAGAACAACAAGAACAACAAGAACAACAAGAACAACAAGAACAACAAGAACAACAAGAGCAACAAGAACAACAAGAACAACAAGAACAACAAGAACAACAAGAACAACAACAACAGGAACAACAAGAACAACAAGAACAGCAAGAACAACAAGAACAAGAACAGCAAGAACAACAACAACATGAAACTGCATGAACAACAACAACAAGAACGGCAAGAACAACATCAATAAGAACAACAAAAACAACAAGAACAACAACAACAATAACAACAAGAACAAGAACAACAACAACAAGAACAAGAACAACAACAAGAACAACAAGAACAACAATAACAGCACCAAGATGAACAACAAGAACATCAACAACCAGAACAACAAGAAGAACAAGAACAACAACAACAAGAACGACAAGAACAAAAACAACAAGAACAACAAGAACAACAAGAACAACAAGAACAACAAGAACAACAAGAACAACAAGAACAACAAGAACAACAAGAACAACAAGAACAACAAGAACAACAAGAACAACAAGAACAACAAGAACAACAAGAACAACAAGAACAACAAGAACAACAAGAACAACAAGAACAACAAGAACAACAAGAACAACAAGAACAACAAGAACAACAAGAACAACAAGAACAACAAGAACAACAAGAACAACAAGAACAACAAGAACAACAAGAACAACAAGAACATCAAGAACATCAAGAATAACAAGAACAACAAGAACGACAAGAACAGCCGGTACAACAAGAACAACAAGAACAACCTGAAAAACAACAACGGGAACAACAACAAGAACAACAAGAACAACAACAACAAGAACAAGAAGAACAACAACAACATGAACAACAAGAACATCAACAACCAGAACAACAACAACAACAACAACAAAAACAGTAACAACAACAACAACAACAAGAACAGCAACAAGAACAACCAGAACATTAAGAACAACAAGAACAACAATAACAACAACAACAAGAACAACTAGGACAACAACAACAACAATACCAACAACAGCATGGACAACAAGAACAACAACAACAATAACAACAAGAACAAGAACAACAACAACATGAACGACAAGAACATCAACAACCAGAACAACAAAAAGAACAACAACAACAAAAACAGGAACAACAACAACAAGAACAAGAACAACAAGAACAACAAGAACAACAATAACAGCACCAAGATGAACAACAAGAACATCAACAACCAGAACAACAAGAAGAACAAGAACAACAACAACAAGAACGACAAGAACAAAAACAACAAGATCAACAAGAACAACAAGAACAACAAGAACAACAAGAACAACAAGAACAACAAGAACAACAAGAACAACAAGAACAACAAGAACAACAAGAACAACAAGAACAACAAGAACAACAAGAACAACAAGAACAACAAGAACAACAAGAATAACAAGAACAACAAGCACAACAAGAACAACAAGAACATCAAGAACAACAAGAACAACAAGAACGACAAGAACAGCCGGTACAACAAGAACAACAAGAACAACCTGAACAACAACAACAGGAACAACAACGAGAACAACAAGAACAACAAGAACAACAAGAACAACAAGAACAACATCAACAACATCAACAAAAACAACAAGAACAACAACAACAATAACAACAAGAACAAGAACAACAACAACATGAACGACAAGAATATCAACAACCAGAACAACAAAAAGAACAACAACAACAAAAACAGGAACAACAACGACAAGAACAAGAACAACAACAAGAACAACAAGAACAACAATAACAACACCAAGATGAACAACAAGAACATCAACAACCAGAACAACAAGAAGAACAAGAACAACAACAACAAGAACGACAAGAACAAAAACAACAAGAACGACAAGAACAACAAGAACAACAAGAACAACAAGAACAACAAGAACAACAAGAACAACAAGAACAACAAGAACAACAAGAACAACAAGAACAACAAGAACATCCAAAACACCAAGAACAACAAGAACAACAAGAACAACAAGTACAACAAGAACAACAAGAACAACAAGAACAACAAGAACAACAAGAACAACAAGAACAACAAGAACAACAAGAACAACAAGAACAACAAGAACAACAAGAACAACAAGAACATCAAGAATAACAAGAACAACAAGAACGACAAGAACAGCCGGTACAACAAGAACAACAAGAACAACAAGAACAACAAGAACAACAAGAACAACAAGAACAACAAGAACAACAAGAACAACAAGAACAACAAGAACAACAAGAACAACAAGAACAACAAGGACAACAAGAACAACAAGAACAACAAGAACAACAAGAACAACAAGAACAACAAGAACAACAACAACAGGAACAACAAGAACAACAAGAACAGCAAGAACAACAAGAACAAGAACAGCAAGATCAACAACAACATGAAACTGCATGAACAACAACAACAAGAACGGCAAGAACAACATCAACAAGAACAACAAAAACAACAAGAACAACAACAACAATAACAACAAGAACAAGAACAACAAGAACAAGAACAAGAACAACAACAAGAACAACAAGAACAACAATAACAGCACCAAGATGAACAACAAGAACATCAACAACCAGAACAACAAGAAGAACAAGAACAACAACAACAAGAACGACAAGAACAAAAACAACAAGAACAACAAGAACAACAAGAACAACAACAACAGGAACAACAAGAACAACAAGAACAGCAAGAACAACAAGAACAAGAACAGCAAGAGCAACAACAACAAGAACTACATGAACAACAACAACAAGAACGACAAGAACAACATCAACAAGAACAACAAAAACAACAAGAACAACAACAACAATAACAACAAGAACAAGAACAACAACAACATGAACGACAAGAACATCAACAACCAGAACAACAAGAAGAACAACAACAACAAAAACAGGAACAACAACAACAAGAACAAGAACAACAACAAGAACAACAAGAACAACAATAACAGCACCAAGAAGAACAACAACAACAAAAACAGGAACAACAACAACAAGAACAAGAACAACAACAAGAACAACAAGAACAACAAGATCAACAAGAACAACAAGAACAACAAGAACATCAAGAACAACACGAAGAACAAGAACAACAAGAACAACATGAACAACAAGAACAACAAGAACAACAAGAACAACAAGAACAACAAGAACAACAAGAACAACAAGAACAACAAGAACAACAAGAACAACAAGAACAACAAGAACAACAAGAACAACAAGAACACCAAGAACAACAAGAACAACAAGAACAACAAGAACAACAAGAAGAACAAGAGCAACAAGAACAACAAGAACAACAAGATCAACAAGAACAACAAGAACAACAAGATCAACAAGAACAACAAGATCAACAAGATCAACAAGAACAACAAGAACAACAAGAACAACAAGATCAACAAGAACAACAAGAACAACAAGAACAACAAGAACGACAAGAACAAAAGAACAACAAGAACAACAAGATCAACAACAAGAACAAAAAGAACAACAAGAACAACAAGAACAACAAGAACAACAAGAACAACAAGAACAACAAGAACAACAAGAACAACAAGAACAACAAGAACAACAAGAACAACAAGAACAACAAGAACAACAAGAACAACAAGAACAACAAGGACAACAAGAACAACAAGAACAACAAGAACAACAAGAACAACAAGAACATCAAGAGCAACAAGAACGACAAGAATAACAAGAAAAGCAAGAACAGCAAGAATAACAAGAACAACAAGAACAACTAGAACAACAAGAACAACAAGAATAACAAGAACAACAAGAACAACAAGAACAACAAGAACAACAAGAACAACAAGAACAACAAGAACAACAAGAACAACAAGAACAACAAGAACAACAAGAACAACAAGAGCAACAAGAACAACAAGAACAACAAGAACAACAAGAACAACAAGAACAACAAGAACAACAAGAGCAACAAGAACAACAAGAACAACAAGATCAACAAGAACAACAAGAACAACAAGATCAACAAGAACAACAAGATCAACAAGAACAACAAGAACAACAAGAACAACAAGAACAACAAGATCAACAAGAACAACAAGAACAACAAGAACAACAAGAACAACAAGAACAAAAGAACAACAAGAACAACAAGATCAACAACAAGAACAAAAAGAACAACAAGAACAACAAGAACAACAAGAACAACAAGAACAACAAGAACAACAAGAACAACAAGAACAACAAGAACAACAAGAACAACAAGGACAACAAGAACAACAAGAACAACAAGAACAACAAGAACAACAAGAACAACAAGAACAACAAGAACATCAAGAGCAACAAGAACAACAAGAATAACAAGAAAAGCAAGAACAGCAAGAATAACAAGAACAACAAGAACAACTAGAACAACAAGAACAACAACAACAACAAGAGCAACAACAACAAGATCAACAAAAACAACAACAACATGAACAACAAGAACAACAAGAACAACAAGAACAAGAACTACATGAACAACAACAACAAGAACGACAAGAACAACATCAACAAGAACGACAAGAACAACATCAACATGAACAACAAGAACAACAAGAACAGCAAGAACAACAAGAACAACAAGAACAACAAGAACAACAAGAACAACAAGAACAACAAGAACAAGAACAGCAAGGACAACATCAACAAGAACTACATGAACGTCAACAACAAGAATAACAAGAACAACAACAACATGTACCACAAGAACATCAACAACCAGAACAACCAGAACAACCAGAACACCAAGAACAACAAGAGCAACAAGAGCAACAAGAGCCACAAGAGCAACAAGAACAACAAGAACAACAAGATCAACAAGAACAACAAGAACAACAAGAACATCAAGAACAACACGAACAACAAGAACAACAAGAACAACATGAACAACAAGAAGAACAAGAACAACAAGAACAACAAGAACAACAAGAACAACAAGAACAACAAGAACAACAAGAACAAGAACAGCAAGAACAACAACAACAAGAACTACATGAACAACAACAACAAGAACAACAACAACAACAACAACAAAAACTGGAATAACAACAACATCACCAACAAGACCAACAACAAGAACAACAACAACATGAACAACAAGAACATCAACAACCAGAACATTAAGAACAACAAGAACAACTAGAACAACAACAACAAGAACAACAAAACCAACAACAACATGAACAACAAGAACAACAATAACAACAACAACAAGGACAACTAGAACGACAACAACAACAAGAACAACAAGGACAACGAGAACAACAAGAACAACAAGAACAACAAGAACAACAAGAACAACAAGAACAACAAGAACAACAAGAACAACAAGAACAACAAGAACAACAAGAACAACAAGAACAACAACAACAGGAACAACAAGAACAACAAGAACAGCAAGAACAACAAGAACAAGAACAGCAAGATCAACAACAACATGAAACTGCATGAACAACAACAACAAGAACGGCAAGAACAACATCAACAAGAACAACAAAAACAACAAGAACAACAACAACAATAACAACAAGAACAAGAACAACAAGAACAAGAACAAGAACAACAACAAGAACAACAAGAACAACAATAACAGCACCAAGATGAACAACAAGAACATCAACAACCAGAACAACAAGAAGAACAAGAACAACAACAACAAGAACGACAAGAACAAAAACAACAAGAACAACAAGAACAACAAGAACAACAACAACAGGAACAACAAGAACAACAAGAACAGCAAGAACAACAAGAACAAGAACAGCAAGAGCAACAACAACAAGAACTACATGAACAACAACAACAAGAACGACAAGAACAACATCAACAAGAACAACAAAAACAACAAGAACAACAACAACAATAACAACAAGAACAAGAACAACAACAACATGAACGACAAGAACATCAACAACCAGAACAACAAGAAGAACAACAACAACAAAAACAGGAACAACAACAACAAGAACAAGAACAACAACAAGAACAACAAGAACAACAATAACAGCACCAAGAAGAACAACAACAACAAAAACAGGAACAACAACAACAAGAACAAGAACAACAACAAGAACAACAAGAACAACAAGATCAACAAGAACAACAAGAACAACAAGAACATCAAGAACAACACGAAGAACAAGAACAACAAGAACAACATGAACAACAAGAACAACAAGAACAACAAGAACAACAAGAACAACAAGAACAACAAGAACAACAAGAACAACAAGAACAACAAGAACAACAAGAACAACAAGAACAACAAGAACACCAAGAACAACAAGAACAACAAGAACAACAAGAACAACAAGAAGAACAAGAGCAACAAGAACAACAAGAACAACAAGATCAACAAGAACAACAAGAACAACAAGATCAACAAGAACAACAAGATCAACAAGATCAACAAGAACAACAAGAACAACAAGAACAACAAGATCAACAAGAACAACAAGAACAACAAGAACAACAAGAACAACAAGAACAAAAGAACAACAAGAACAACAAGATCAACAACAAGAACAAAAAGAACAACAAGAACAACAAGAACAACAAGAACAACAAGAACAACAAGAACAACAAGAACAACAAGAACAACAAGAACAACAAGAACAACAAGAACAACAAGAACAACAAGAACAACAAGAACAACAAGGACAACAAGAACAACAAGAACAACAAGAACAACAAGAACAACAAGAACATCAAGAGCAACAAGAACGACAAGAATAACAAGAAAAGCAAGAACAGCAAGAATAACAAGAACAACAAGAACAACTAGAACAACAAGAACAACAAGAATAACAAGAACAACAAGAACAACAAGAACAACAAGAACAACAAGAACAACAAGAACAACAAGAACAACAAGAACAACAAGAGCAACAAGAACAACAAGAACAACAAGAGCAACAAGAACAACAAGAACAACAAGAACAACAAGAACAACAAGAACAACAAGAACAACAAGAGCAACAAGAACAACAAGAACAACAAGATCAACAAGAACAACAAGAACAACAAGATCAACAAGAACAACAAGATCAACAAGAACAACAAGAACAACAAGAACAACAAGAACAACAAGATCAACAAGAACAACAAGAACAACAAGAACAACAAGAACAACAAGAACAAAAGAACAACAAGAACAACAAGATCAACAACAAGAACAAAAAGAACAACAAGAACAACAAGAACAACAAGAACAACAAGAACAACAAGAACAACAAGAACAACAAGAACAACAAGAACAACAAGAACAACAAGGACAACAAGAACAACAAGAACAACAAGAACAACAAGAACAACAAGAACAACAAGAACATCAAGAGCAACAAGAACAACAAGAATAACAAGAAAAGCAAGAACAGCAAGAATAACAAGAACAACAAGAACAACTAGAACAACAAGAACAACAACAACAACAAGAGCAACAACAACAAGATCAACAAAAACAACAACAACATGAACAACAAGAACAACAAGAACAACAAGAACAACAAGAACAAGAACTACATGAACAACAACAACAAGAACGACAAGAACAACATCAACAAGAACGACAAGAACAACATCAACATGAACAACAAGAACAACAAGAACAGCAAGAACAACAAGAACAACAAGAACAACAAGAACAACAAGAACAACAAGAACAACAAGAACAAGAACAGCAAGGACAACATCAACAAGAACTACATGAACGTCAACAACAAGAATAACAAGAACAACAACAACATGTACCACAAGAACATCAACAACCAGAACAACCAGAACACCAAGAACAACAAGAGCAACAAGAGCAACAAGAGCCACAAGAGCAACAAGAACAACAAGAACAACAAGATCAACAAGAACAACAAGAACAACAAGAACATCAAGAACAACACGAACAACAAGAACAACAAGAACAACATGAACAACAAGAAGAACAAGAACAACAAGAACAACAAGAACAACAAGAACAACAAGAACAACAAGAACAACAAGAACAAGAACAGCAAGAACAACAACAACAAGAACTACATGAACAACAACAACAACAACAACAACAACAACAACAACAAAAACTGGAATAACAACAACATCACCAACAAGACCAACAACAAGAACAACAACAACATGAACAACAAGAACATCAACAACCAGAACATTAAGAACAACAAGAACAACTAGAACAACAACAACAAGAACAACAAAACCAACAACAACATGAACAACAAGAACAACAATAACAACAACAACAAGGACAACTAGAACGACAACAACAACAAGAACAACAAGGACAACAAGAACAACAAGAACAACAAGAACAACAAGAACAACAAGAACAACAAGAACAACAAGAACAACAAGAACAACAAGAACAACAAGAACAACAAGATCAACAAGAACAACAAGAACAACAAGATCAACAAGAACAACAAGAACAACAAGAACAACAAGAACAAGAACAGCAAGAACAACAACAACAAGAACTACATGAACAGCAACAACAAGAACAACAACAACAACAACAACAACAAAAACTGGAATAACAACAACATCACCAACAAGACCAACAACAAGAACAACAACAACATGAACAACAAGAACATCAACAACCAGATCAACAAGAACAACAATAACAACAATAACAACAAGAACAACAAGAATAACAAGAACAACAAGAACATCAAGAACAACAAGAACAACAAGAGCAACAAGAACAACAAGAACAACAAGAACAACAAGAACAACAAGAACAACAAGAACAACAAGAACAACAAGATCATCAAGAACAACAAGAACAACAAGAACAAGAACAGCAAGAACAACAACAACAAGAACTACATGAACAACAACAACAAGAAGGACAAGAACAACATCAACAAGAACAACAAAAACAACAACAACATGAACCACAAGAACAACAAGAACAGCAAGAACAACAAGAACAACAAGAACAACAAGAACAACAAGAACAAGGACAGCAAGGTCAACAACAACAAGAACTACATGAACGTCAACAACAAGAATAACAAGAACAACAACAACATGAACGACAAGAACATCAACAACCAGAACAACCAGAACAACAACAACAAGAACAACAAGAACAACAACAATATGAACAACAAGAACATCAACAACCAGAACAACAAGAACAACAACAACAACAAAAACAGGAACAACAACAACAACATCAAGAACAACAACAAGAACAACAAGAACAAGAACAACAAGAACAACAACAACATGTACAACAAGAACATCAACAACCAGAACAACAAGAACAACAAGAAGAACAAGAACAACAACAACATGAACCACAAGAACATCAACAGCCAGAACAACCAGAACAACAAGAACAACAAGAGCAACAAGAGCAACAAGAGCAACAAGAACAACAAGAACAACAAGAACAACAAGAACAACAAGAACAACAAGAACAACAACAACAGGAACAACAAGAACAACAAGAACAGCAAGAAGAACAAGAACAAGAACTACATGAACAACAACAACAAGAACGACAAGAACAACATCAACAAGAACAACAAAAACAACAACAACATGAACAACAAGAACAACAAGAACAGCAAGAACAACAAGAACAACAAGAACAACAAGAACAAGAACAGCAAGGACAACAACAACAAGAACTACATGAACGTCAACAACAAGAATAACAAGAACAACAACAACATGTACCACAAGAACATCAACAACCAGAACAACCAGAACAACAAGAACAACAAGAGCAACAAGAGCAACAAGAGCCACAAGAGCAACAAGAGCAACAAGAACAACAAGAACAACAAGAACAACAAGAACAACAAGAACAACAAGAACAACAAGAACAACAAGAACAAGGACAGCAAGGTCAACAACAACAAGAACTACATGAACGTCAACAACAACAACAACAACAACAACAACAACAAAAACTGGAATAACAACAACATCACCAACAAGACCAACAACAAGAACAACAACAACATGAACAACAAGAACATCAACAACCAGAACATTAAGAACAACAAGAACAACTAGAACAACAACAACAAGAACAACAAAACCAACAACAACATGAACAACAAGAACAACAATAACAACAACAACAAGGACAACTAGAACGACAACAACAACAAGAACAACAAGGACAACAAGAACAACAAGAACAACAAGAACAACAAGAACAACAAGAACAACAAGAACAACAAGAACAACAAGAACAACAAGAACAACAAGATCAACAAGAACAACAAGAACAACAAGATCAACAAGAACAACAAGAACAACAAGAACAACAAGAACAAGAACAGCAAGAACAACAACAACAAGAACTACATGAACAGCAACAACAAGAACAACAACAACAACAACAACAACAAAAACTGGAATAACAACAACATCACCAACAAGACCAACAACAAGAACAACAACAACATGAACAACAAGAACATCAACAACCAGATCAACAAGAACAACAATAACAACAATAACAACAAGAACAACAAGAATAACAAGAACAACAAGAACATCAAGAACAACAAGAACAACAAGAGCAACAAGAACAACAAGAACAACAAGAACAACAAGAACAACAAGAACAACAAGAACAACAAGAACAACAAGATCATCAAGAACAACAAGAACAACAAGAACAAGAACAGCAAGAACAACAACAACAAGAACTACATGAACAACAACAACAAGAAGGACAAGAACAACATCAACAAGAACAACAAAAACAACAACAACATGAACCACAAGAACAACAAGAACAGCAAGAACAACAAGAACAACAAGAACAACAAGAACAACAAGAACAAGGACAGCAAGGTCAACAACAACAAGAACTACATGAACGTCAACAACAAGAATAACAAGAACAACAACAACATGAACGACAAGAACATCAACAACCAGAACAACCAGAACAACAACAACAAGAACAACAAGAACAACAACAATATGAACAACAAGAACATCAACAACCAGAACAACAAGAACAACAACAACAACAAAAACAGGAACAACAACAACAACATCAAGAACAACAACAAGAACAACAAGAACAAGAACAACAAGAACAACAACAACATGTACAACAAGAACATCAACAACCAGAACAACAAGAACAACAAGAAGAACAAGAACAACAACAACATGAACCACAAGAACATCAACAGCCAGAACAACCAGAACAACAAGAACAACAAGAGCAACAAGAGCAACAAGAGCAACAAGAACAACAAGAACAACAAGAACAACAAGAACAACAAGAACAACAAGAACAACAACAACAGGAACAACAAGAACAACAAGAACAGCAAGAAGAACAAGAACAAGAACTACATGAACAACAACAACAAGAACGACAAGAACAACATCAACAAGAACAACAAAAACAACAACAACATGAACAACAAGAACAACAAGAACAGCAAGAACAACAAGAACAACAAGAGCAACAAGAGCAACAAGAACAACAAGAACAACAACAACAAGAACAACAAGAACATCAAGAACAACACGAACAACAAGAACAACAAGAACAACATGAACAACAAGAAGAACAAGAACAACAAGAACAACAAGAACAACAAGAACAACAAGAACAACAAGAACAACAAGAACAAGAACAGCAAGAACAACAACAACAAGAACTACATGAACAACAACAACAACAACAACAACAACAACAACAACAAAAACTGGAATAACAACAACATCACCAACAAGACCAACAACAAGAACAACAACAACATGAACAACAAGAACATCAACAACCAGAACATTAAGAACAACAAGAACAACTAGAACAACAACAACAAGAACAACAAAACCAACAACAACATGAACAACAAGAACAACAATAACAACAACAACAAGGACAACTAGAACGACAACAACAACAAGAACAACAAGGACAACAAGAACAACAAGAACAACAAGAACAACAAGAACAACAAGAACAACAAGAACAACAAGAACAACAAGAACAACAAGAACAACAAGATCAACAAGAACAACAAGAACAACAAGATCAACAAGAACAACAAGAACAACAAGAACAACAAGAACAAGAACAGCAAGAACAACAACAACAAGAACTACATGAACAGCAACAACAAGAACAACAACAACAACAACAACAACAAAAACTGGAATAACAACAACATCACCAACAAGACCAACAACAAGAACAACAACAACATGAACAACAAGAACATCAACAACCAGATCAACAAGAACAACAATAACAACAATAACAACAAGAACAACAAGAATAACAAGAACAACAAGAACATCAAGAACAACAAGAACAACAAGAGCAACAAGAACAACAAGAACAACAAGAACAACAAGAACAACAAGAACAACAAGAACAACAAGAACAACAAGATCATCAAGAACAACAAGAACAACAAGAACAAGAACAGCAAGAACAACAACAACAAGAACTACATGAACAACAACAACAAGAAGGACAAGAACAACATCAACAAGAACAACAAAAACAACAACAACATGAACCACAAGAACAACAAGAACAGCAAGAACAACAAGAACAACAAGAACAACAAGAACAACAAGAACAAGGACAGCAAGGTCAACAACAACAAGAACTACATGAACGTCAACAACAAGAATAACAAGAACAACAACAACATGAACGACAAGAACATCAACAACCAGAACAACCAGAACAACAACAACAAGAACAACAAGAACAACAACAATATGAACAACAAGAACATCAACAACCAGAACAACAAGAACAACAACAACAACAAAAACAGGAACAACAACAACAACATCAAGAACAACAACAAGAACAACAAGAACAAGAACAACAAGAACAACAACAACATGTACAACAAGAACATCAACAACCAGAACAACAAGAACAACAAGAAGAACAAGAACAACAACAACATGAACCACAAGAACATCAACAGCCAGAACAACCAGAACAACAAGAACAACAAGAGCAACAAGAGCAACAAGAGCAACAAGAACAACAAGAACAACAAGAACAACAAGAACAACAAGAACAACAAGAACAACAACAACAGGAACAACAAGAACAACAAGAACAGCAAGAAGAACAAGAACAAGAACTACATGAACAACAACAACAAGAACGACAAGAACAACATCAACAAGAACAACAAAAACAACAACAACATGAACAACAAGAACAACAAGAACAGCAAGAACAACAAGAACAACAAGAACAACAAGAACAAGAACAGCAAGGACAACAACAACAAGAACTACATGAACGTCAACAACAAGAATAACAAGAACAACAACAACATGTACCACAAGAACATCAACAACCAGAACAACCAGAACAACAAGAACAACAAGAGCAACAAGAGCAACAAGAGCCACAAGAGCAACAAGAGCAACAAGAACAACAAGAACAACAAGAACAACAAGAACAACAAGAACAACAAGAACAACAAGAACAACAAGAACAAGGACAGCAAGGTCAACAACAACAAGAACTACATGAACGTCAACAACAAGAATAACAAGAACAACAACAACATGAACGACAAGAACATCAACAACCAGAACAACCAGAACAACAACAACAAGAACAACAAGAACAACAACAACATGAACAACAAGAACATCAACAACCAGAACAACAACAACAACAAAAACAGGAACAACAACAACAACATCAAGAACAACAACAAGAACAACAAGAACAAGGACAACAAAAACAACAACAACATGTACAACAAGAACATCAACAACCAGAACAACAAGAACAACAAGAACAAGAAGAACAAGAACAACAAGAACAACAACAACATGAACCACAAGAACATCAACAGCCAGAACAACCAGAACAACAAGAACAACAAGAGCAACAAGTGCAACAAGAGCAACAAGAACAACAAGAACAACAAGAACAACAAGAACAACAAGAACAACAAGAACAACAACAACAGGAACAACAAGAACAACAAGAACAGCAAGAACAACAAGAACAAGAACAGCAAGAGCAACAACAACAAGAACTACATGAACAACAACAACAAAAACGACAAGAACAACATCAACAAGAACAACAAAAACAACAAGAACAACAACAACAATAACAACAAGAACAAGAACAACAACAACATGAACGACAAGAACATCAACAACCAGAACAACAAGAAGAACAACAACAACAAAAAACAGGAACAACAACAACAAGAACAAGAACAACAACAAGAACAACAAGAACAACAATAACAGCACCAAGAAGAACAACAACAACAAAAACAACAACAAGAACAACAAGAACAACAAGAACAACAAGACAACAAGAACAACAAGAACAACAAGAACAACAAGAACAACAAGAACAACAAGAACAACAAGAACAACAAGAACAACAAGAACAACAAGAACAACAAGAACAAGAAAAAACAAGAAAAAAAAAACAACAAAAGAAAAAATATAAAAAAATAGAACAAAAAAAGAAAAAGAGAAAACAAGAACAACAAGAACAACAAGAACAACAAGAACAACAAGAACAACAAGAACAACAAGAACAACAAGAACAACAAGAACAACAAGACAACAAGAACAACAAGAACAACAAGAACAACAAGAACAACAAGAACAACAAGAACAACAAGAACAACAAGAACAACAAGAACAACAAGAACAACAAGAACAACAAGAACAACAAGAACAACAAGAACAACAAGAACAACAAGAACAACAAGAACAACAAGAACACAAGAACAACAAGAACAACAAGAACAACAAGAACAACAAGACAACAAGAACAACAAGAACAACAAGAGCAACAAGAGCAACAAGAGCAACAAGAACAACAAGAACAACAAGAACAACAAGAACAACAAGAACAACAAGAACAACAAGAACAACAAGAACATCAAGAACAACAAGAACAACAAGAACAACAAGAACAACAAGAACAACAAGAACAACAAGAGCAACAAGAACAACAAGAACAACAAGAACAACAAGAACAACAAGAACAATAAGAACAACAAGAACAACAAGAACAACAAGAACAACAAGAACAACAAGAACAACAAGAACAACAAGACAACAAGAACAACAAGAACAACAAGAACAACAAGAACAACAAGAACAACAAGAACAACAAGAACAACAAGAACAACAAGAACATCAAGAACAACAAGAACAACA
>NW_027476089.1:2287500-2352500 GCF_051020955.1 Megalopta genalis | reverse complement strand
ACGAGAACAACAAGAACAACAACAACAAGAACAAGAAGAACAACAACAACATGAACAACAAGAACATCAACAACCAGAACAACCAGAACAACAAGAACAACAAGAGCAACAAGAGCAACAAGAGCAACAAGAGCCACAAGAGCAACAAGAGCAACAAGAACAACAAGAACAACAAGAACAACAAGAACAACAAGAACAACAAGAACAACAAGAACAACAAGAACAACAAGAACAAGGACAGCAAGGTCAACAACAACAAGAACTACATGAACGTCAACAACAAGAATAACAAGAACAACAACAACATGAACGACAAGAACATCAACAACCAGAACAACCAGAACAACAACAACAAGAACAACAAGAACAACAACAACATGAACAACAAGAACATCAACAACCAGAACAACAACAACAACAAAAACAGGAACAACAACAACAACATCAAGAACAACAACAAGAACAACAAGAACAAGGACAACAAGAACAACAACAACATGTACAACAAGAACATCAACAACCAGAACAACAAGAACAACAAGAACAAGAACAACAAGAACAACAACAACATGAACCACAAGAACATCAACAGCCAGAACAACCAGAACAACAAGAACAACAAGAGCAACAAGAGCAACAAGAGCAACAAGAACAACAAGAACAACAAGAACAACAAGAACAACAAGAACAACAAGGACAACAAGAACAACAAGAACAACAAGAACAACAAGAACATCAAGAATAACAAGAACAACAAGAAAGACAAGAACAGCCGGTACAACAAGAACAACAAGAACAACAAGAACAACAAGAACATCAAGAACAACAAGAACAACAAGAACAACAAGAACAACAAGAACAACAAGAACAACAAGAACAACAAGAACAACAAGAACAACAAGAACATCAAGAACAACAACAACAGGAACAACAAGAACAACAAGAACAGCAAGAACAACAAGAACAAGAACAGCAAGATCAACAACAACATGAAACTGCATGAACAACAACAACAAGAACGGCAAGAACAACATCAACAAGAACAACAAAAACAACAAGAACAACAACAACAATAACAACAAGAACAAGAACAACAAGAACAAGAACAAGAACAACAACAAGAACAACAAGAACAACAATAACAGCACCAAGATGAACAACAAGAACATCAACAACCAGAACAACAAGAAGAACAAGAACAACAACAACAAGAACGACAAGAACAAAAACAACAAGAACAACAAGAACAACAAGAACAACAACAACAGGAACAACAAGAAAAACAAGAACAGCAAGAACAACAAGAACAAGAACAGCAAGAGCAACAACAACAAGAACTACATGAACAACAACAACAAGAACGACAAGAACAACATCAACAAGAACAACAAAAACAACAAGAACAACAACAACAATAACAACAAGAACAAGAACAACAACAACATGAACGACAAGAACATCAACAACCAGAACAACAAGAAGAACAACAACAACAAAAACAGGAACAACAACAACAAGAACAAGAACAACAACAAGAACAACAATAACAGCACCAAGAAGAACAACAACAACAAAAACAGGAACAACAACAACAAGAACAACAAGAGCAACAAGAACAACAAGAACAACAAGATCAACAAGAACAACAAGAACAACAAGATCAACAAGAACAACAAGATCAACAAGAACAACAAGAACAACATGAACAACAAGAACAACAAGAACAACAAGAACAACAAGAACAACAAGAACAACAAGAACAACAAGAACAACAAGAACAACAAGAACAACAAGAACAACAAGAACAACAAGAACAACAAGAACAACAAGAACACCAAGAACAACAAGAACAACAAGAACAACAAGAACAACAAGAAGAACAAGAACAACAAGAACAACAAGAACAACAAGAACAACAAGAACAACAAGAACAACAAGAACAACAAGAACAACAAGAACAACAAGAACAAGAACTACATGAACAACAACAACAAGAACGACAAGAACAACATCAACAAGAACGACAAGAACAACATCAACATGAACAACAAGAACAACAAGAACAGCAAGAACAACAAGAACAAGAACAGCAAGATCAACAACAACATGAAACTGCATGAACAACAACAACAAGAACGGCAAGAACAACATCAACAAGAACAACAAAAACAACAAGAACAACAACAACAATAACAACAAGAACAAGAACAACAAGAACAAGAACAAGAACAACAACAAGAACAACAAGAACAACAATAACAGCACCAAGATGAACAACAAGAACATCAACAACCAGAACAACAAGAAGAACAAGAACAACAACAACAAGAACGACAAGAACAAAAACAACAAGAACAACAAGAACAACAAGAACAACAACAACAGGAACAACAAGAAAAACAAGAACAGCAAGAACAACAAGAACAAGAACAGCAAGAGCAACAACAACAAGAACTACATGAACAACAACAACAAGAACGACAAGAACAACATCAACAAGAACAACAAAAACAACAAGAACAACAACAACAATAACAACAAGAACAAGAACAACAACAACATGAACGACAAGAACATCAACAACCAGAACAACAAGAAGAACAACAACAACAAAAACAGGAACAACAACAACAAGAACAAGAACAACAACAAGAACAACAATAACAGCACCAAGAAGAACAACAACAACAAAAACAGGAACAACAACAACAAGAACAACAAGAGCAACAAGAACAACAAGAACAACAAGATCAACAAGAACAACAAGAACAACAAGATCAACAAGAACAACAAGATCAACAAGAACAACAAGAACAACATGAACAACAAGAACAACAAGAACAACAAGAACAACAAGAACAACAAGAACAACAAGAACAACAAGAACAACAAGAACACCAAGAACAACAAGAACAACAAGAACAACAAGAACAACAAGAAGAACAAGAACAACAAGAACAACAAGAACAACAAGAACAACAAGAACAACAAGAACAACAAGAACAACAAGAACAACAAGAACAACAAGAACAACAAGAACAACAAGAACAACAAGAACAACAAGAACAACAAGAACAACAAGAACAACAAGAGCAACAAGAACAACAAGAACAACAAGAACAACAAGAACAACAAGAACAACAAGAACAACAAGAACAACAAGAACATCAAGAGCAACAAGAACAACAAGAATAACAAGAAAAGCAAGAACAGCAAGAATAACAAGAACAACAAGAACAACTAGAACAACAAGAACAACAACAACAACAAGAGCAACAACAACAAGATCAACAAAAACAACAACAACATGAACAACAAGAACAACAAGAACAACAAGAACAACAAGAACAAGAACTACATGAACAACAACAACAAGAACGACAAGAACAACATCAACAAGAACGACAAGAACAACATCAACATGAACAACAAGAACAACAAGAACAGCAAGAACAACAAGAACAACAAGAACAACAAGAACAACAAGAACAACAAGAACAACAAGAACAAGAACAGCAAGGACAACATCAACAAGAACTACATGAACGTCAACAACAAGAATAACAAGAACAACAACAACATGTACCACAAGAACATCAACAACCAGAACAACCAGAACACCAAGAACAACAAGAGCAACAAGAGCAACAAGAGCCACAAGAGCAACAAGAACAACAAGAACAACAAGATCAACAAGAACAACAAGAACAACAAGAACATCAAGAACAACACGAACAACAAGAACAACAAGAACAACACGAACAACAAGAACAACAAGAACAACAAGAACAACAAGAACAACAAGAACAACAAGAACAACAAGAACAACAAGAACAACAAGAACAACAAGAACAACAAGAGCAACAAGAACAACAAGAACAACAAGAACAACAAGAACAACAAGAACAACAAGAACAACAAGAACAACAAGAACAACAAGAACAACAAGAACATCAAGAACATCAAGAATAACAAGAACAACAAGAACGACAAGAACAGCCGGTACAACAAGAACAACAAGAACAACCTGAAAAACAACAACGGGAACAACAACAAGAACAACAAGAACAACAACAACAAGAACAAGAAGAACAACAACAACATGAACAACAAGAACATCAACAACCAGAACAACAACAACAACAACAACAACAAAAACAGTAACAACAACAACAACAACAAGAACAGCAACAAGAACAACCAGAACATTAAGAACAACAAGAACAACAATAACAACAACAACAAGAACAACTAGGACAACAACAACAACAATACCAACAACAACATGGACAACAAGAACAACAATAACAACAACAACAGGAACAACTAGAACAACAACAACAAGAACAACAAGGACAACAACAACAACAAGAACAACAAGAACATCAAGAACAACAAGAACAACAAGAACGACAAGAACAGCCGGTACAACAAGAACAACAAGAACAACCTGAACA
The DNA here is from genome assembly GCF_051020955.1 of Megalopta genalis. Lineage (NCBI taxonomy): Eukaryota > Metazoa > Arthropoda > Insecta > Hymenoptera > Halictidae > Megalopta > Megalopta genalis. Next base: position 2,348,043 of record NW_027476089.1, on the reverse strand, counting down.
ACAACAACAGGAACAACAAAGAGAACAACAAGAACAACAAGAACAACAAGAACAACAAGAACATCAAGAACAACAAGAACAACAAGAACGACAAGAACAGCCGGTACAACAAGAACAACAAGAACAACCTGAACAACAACAACAGGAACAACAACGAGAACAACAAGAACAACAAGAACAACAAGAACAACAAGAACAACATCAACAAGATCAACAAAAACAACGAGAACAACAACAACAATAACAACAAGAACAAGAACAACAACAACATGAACGACAAGAATATCAACAACCAGAACAACAAAAAGAACAACAACAACAAAAACAGGAACAACAACAACAAGAACAAGAACAATAACAAGAACAACAAGAACAACAATAACAGCACCAAGATGAACAACAAGAACATCAACAACCAGAACAACAAGAAGAACAAGAACAACAACAACAAGAACGACAAGAACAAAAACAACAAGAACAACAAGAACAACAAGAACAACAAGAACAACAAGAACAACAAGAACAACAAGAACAACAAGAACAACAAGAACAACAAGAACAACAAGAACATCAAGAATAACAAGAACAACAAGAACAACAACAACAACAAGAGCAACAACAACAAGATCAACAAAAACAACAACAACATGAACAACAAGAACAACAAGAACAACAAGAACAAGAACTACATGAACAACAACAACAAGAACGACAAGAACAACATCAACAAGAACGACAAGAACAACATCAACATGAACAACAAGAACAACAAGAACAGCAAGAACAACAAGAACAACAAGAAGAACAAGAACAACAAGAACAACAAGAACAACAAGAACAACAAGAACATCAAGAACAACAAGAACAACAAGAACGACAAGAACAGCCGGTACAACAAGAACAACAAGAACAACCTGAACAACAACAACAGGAACAACAACAAGAACAACAAGAACAACAAGAACAACAAGAACAACAAGAACAACAAGAACAACAAGAACAACATCAACAAGAACAACAACAACAATAACAACAAGAACAAGAACAACAACAACATGAACGACAAGAACATCAACAACCAGAACAACAAAAAGAACAACAACAACAAAAACAGGAACAACAACAACAAGAACAAGAACAACAACAAGAACAACAAGAACAATAATAACAGCACCAAGATGAACAACAAGAACATCAACAACCGGAACAACAAGAAGAACAAGAACAACAACAACAAGAACGACAAGAACAAAAACAACAAGAACAACAAGAACAACAAGAACAACAAGAACAACAAGAACAACAAGAACAACAAGAACAACAAGAACAACAAGAACAACAAGAACAACAAGAACAACAAGAACAACAAGAACAACAAGAACAACAAGAACAACAAGAACAACAAGAGCAACAAGAACAACAAGAACAACAAGAACAACAAGAACAACAAGAACAACAAGAACAACAAGAACAACAAGAACAACAAGAACAACAAGAACAACATGAACAACAAGAACAACAAGAACAGCAAGAATAACAAGAACAACAAGAATAACTAGAACAACAAGAACAACAACAACAACAAGAGCAACAACAACAAGATCAACAAAAACAACAACAACATGAACAACAAGAACAACAAGAACAACAAGAACAAGAACTACATGAACAACAACAACAAGAACGACAAGAACAACATCAACAAGAACGACAAGAACAACATCAACATGAACAACAAGAACAACAAGAGCAGCAAGAACAACAAGAACAACAAGAACAACAAGAACAACAAGAACAACATGAACAACAAGAACATCAACAACCAGAACAACCAGAACAACGAGAACAACAAGAGCAACAAGAGCAACAAGAGCCACAAGAGCAACAAGAGCAACAAGAACAACAAGAACAACAAGAACAACAAGAACAACAAGAACAACAAGAACAACAAGAACAACAAGAACAACAAGAACAACAAGAACAAGGACAGCAAGGTCAACAACAACAAGAACTACATGAACGTCAACAACAAGAATAACAAGAACAACAACAACATGAACGACAAGAACATCAACAACCAGAACAACCAGAACAACAACAACAAGAACAACAAGAACAACAACAACATGAACAACAAGAACATCAACAACCAGAACAACAACAACAACAAAAACAGGAACAACAACAACAACATCAAGAACAACAACAAGAACAACAAGAACAAGGACAACAAGAACAACAACAACATGTACAACAAGAACATCAACAACCAGAACAACAAGAACAACAAGAACAACAAGAACAACAAGAACAAGAACAACAAGAACAACAACAACATGAACCACAAGAACATCAACAGCCAGAACAACCAGAACAACAAGAACAACAAGAGCAACAAGAGCAACAAGAGCAACAAGAACAACAAGAACAACAAGAACAACAAGAACAACAAGAACAACAAGGACAACAAGAACAACAAGAACAACAAGAACAACAAGAACATCAAGAATAACAAGAACAACAAGAACGACAAGAACAGCCGGTACAACAAGAACAACAAGAACAACAAGAACAACAAGAACAACAAGAACAACAAGAACAACAAGAACAACAAGAACAACAAGAACAACAAGAACAACAAGAACAACAAGAACAACAAGAACAACAAGAACAACAAGAACAACAAGAACAACAAGAACAACAAGAACAACAACAACAGGAACAACAAGAACAACAAGAACAGCAAGAACAACAAGAACAAGAACAGCAAGATCAACAACAACATGAAACTGCATGAACAACAACAACAAGAACGACAAGAACAACATCAACAAGAACGACAAGAACAACATCAACATGAACAACAAGAACAACAAGAACAGCAAGAACAACAAGAACAACAAGAACAACAAGAACAACAAGAACAACAAGAACAACAAGAACAACAAGAACATCAAGAATAACAAGAACAACAAGAACGACAAGAACAGCCGGTACAACAAGAACAACAAGAACAACAAGAACAACAAGAACAACAAGAACAACAAGAACAACAAGAACAACAAGAACAACAAGAACAACAAGAACAACAAGAACAACAAGAACAACAAGAACAACAAGAACAACAAGAACAACAACAACAGGAACAACAAGAACAACAAGAACAGCAAGAACAACAAGAACAAGAACAGCAAGAACAACAAGGACAACAAGAACAACAAGAACAACAAGAACAACAAGAACAACAAGAACAACAAGAACAACAAGAACATCAAGAGCAACAAGAACAACAAGAATAACAAGAAAAGCAAGAACAGCAAGAATAACAAGAACAACAAGAATAACTAGAACAACAACATCAACAAGAACGACAAGAACAACATCAACATGAACAACAAGAACAACAAGAACAGCAAGAACAACAAGAACAACAAGAACAACAAGAACAACAAGAACAACAAGAACAACAAGAACAACAAGAATAACAAGAACATCAAGAACAACAAGAACAACAAGAACGACAAGAACAGCCGGTACAACAAGAACAACAAGAACAACCTGAACAACAACAACAGGAACAACAACGAGAACAACAAGAACAACAAGAACAACAAGAACAACAAGAACAACAAGAACAACAAGAACAACATCAACAAGAACAACAACAACAATAACAACAAGAACAAGAACAACAACAACATGAACGACAAGAACATCAACAACCAGAACAACAAAAAGAACAACAACAACAAAAACAGGAACAACAACAACAAGAACAAGAACAACAACAAGAACAACAAGAACAATAATAACAGCACCAAGATGAACAACAAGAACATCAACAACCGGAACAACAAGAAGAACAAGAACAACAACAACAAGAACGACAAGAACAAAAACAACAAGAACAACAAGAACAACAAGAACAACAAGAACAACAAGAACAACAAGAACAACAAGAACAACAAGAACAACAAGAACAACAAGAGCAACAAGAACAACAAGAACAACAAGAACAACAAGAGCAACAAGAACAACAAGAACAACAAGAACAACAAGAACAACAAGAACAACAAGAACAACAAGAACAACAAGAACAACAAGAACAACAAGAACAACATGAACAACAAGAACAACAAGAACAGCAAGAATAACAAGAACAACAAGAATAACTAGAACAACAAGAACAACAACAACAACAAGAGCAACAACAACAAGATCAACAAAAACAACAACAACATGAACAACAAGAACAACAAGAACAACAAGAACAAGAACTACATGAACAACAACAACAAGAACGACAAGAACAACATCAACAAGAACGACAAGAACAACATCAACATGAACAACAAGAACAACAAGAACAGCAAGAACAACAAGAACAACAAGAACAACAAGAACAACAAGAACAACATGAACAACAAGAACATCAACAACCAGAACAACCAGAACAACGAGAACAACAAGAGCAACAAGAGCAACAAGAGCCACAAGAGCAACAAGAGCAACAAGAACAACAAGAACAACAAGAACAACAAGAACAACAAGAACAACAAGAACAACAAGAACAACAAGAACAACAAGAACAACAAGAACAAGGACAGCAAGGTCAACAACAACAAGAACTACATGAACGTCAACAACAAGAATAACAAGAACAACAACAACATGAACGACAAGAACATCAACAACCAGAACAACCAGAACAACAACAACAAGAACAACAAGAACAACAACAACATGAACAACAAGAACATCAACAACCAGAACAACAACAACAACAAAAACAGGAACAACAACAACAACATCAAGAACAACAACAAGAACAACAAGAACAAGGACAACAAGAACAACAACAACATGTACAACAAGAACATCAACAACCAGAACAACAAGAACAACAAGAACAACAAGAACAACAAGAACAAGAACAACAAGAACAACAACAACATGAACCACAAGAACATCAACAGCCAGAACAACCAGAACAACAAGAACAACAAGAGCAACAAGAGCAACAAGAGCAACAAGAACAACAAGAACAACAAGAACAACAAGGACAACAAGAACAACAAGAACAACAAGAACAACAAGAACATCAAGAATAACAAGAACAACAAGAACGACAAGAACAGCCGGTACAACAAGAACAACAAGAACAACAAGAACAACAAGAACAACAAGAACAACAAGAACAACAAGAACAACAAGAACAACAAGAACAACAAGAACAACAAGAACAACAAGAACAACAAGAACAACAAGAACAACAAGAACAACAAGAACAACAACAACAGGAACAACAAGAACAACAAGAACAGCAAGAACAACAAGAACAAGAACAGCAAGATCAACAACAACATGAAACTGCATGAACAACAACAACAAGAACGGCAAGAACAACATCAACAAGAACAACAAAAACAACAAGAACAACAACAACAATAACAACAAGAACAAGAACAACAAGAACAAGAACAAGAACAACAACAAGAACAACAAGAACAACAATAACAGCACCAAGATGAACAACAAGAACATCAACAACCAGAACAACAAGAAGAACAAGAACAACAACAACAAGAACGACAAGAACAAAAACAACAAGAACAACAAGAACAACAAGAACAACAACAACAGGAACAACAAGAAAAACAAGAACAGCAAGAACAACAAGAACAAGAACAGCAAGAGCAACAACAACAAGAACTACATGAACAACAACAACAAGAACGACAAGAACAACATCAACAAGAACAACAAAAACAACAAGAACAACAACAACAATAACAACAAGAACAAGAACAACAACAACATGAACGACAAGAACATCAACAACCAGAACAACAAGAAGAACAACAACAACAAAAACAGGAACAACAACAACAAGAACAAGAACAACAACAAGAACAACAAGAACAACAATAACAGCACCAAGAAGAACAACAACAACAAAAACAGGAACAACAACAACAAGAACAACAAGAGCAACAAGAACAACAAGAACAACAAGATCAACAAGAACAACAAGAACAACAAGATCAACAAGAACAACAAGATCAACAAGAACAACAAGAACAACATGAACAACAAGAACAACAAGAACAACAAGAACAACAAGAACAACAAGAACAACAAGAACAACAAGAACAACAAGAACAACAAGAACAACAAGAACAACAAGAACAACAAGAACACCAAGAACAACAAGAACAACAAGAATAACTAGAACAACAAGAACAACAACAACAACAAGAGCAACAACAACAAGATCAACAAAAACAACAACAACATGAACAACAAGAACAACAAGAACAACAAGAACAAGAACTACATGAACAACAACAACAAGAACGACAAGAACAACATCAACAAGAACGACAAGAACAACATCAACATGAACAACAAGAACAACAAGAGCAGCAAGAACAACAAGAACAACAAGAACAACAAGAACAACAAGAACAACAAGAACAACAAGAACAACAAGAACAACAAGAACAACAAGAACAACAAGAACAACATGAACAACAAGAACAACAAGAACAGCAAGAATAACAAGAACAACAAGAATAACTAGAACAACAAGAACAACAACAACAACAAGAGCAACAACAACAAGATCAACAAAAACAACAACAACATGAACAACAAGAACAACAAGAACAACAAGAACAAGAACTACATGAACAACAACAACAAGAACGACAAGAACAACATCAACAAGAACGACAAGAACAACATCAACATGAACAACAAGAACAACAAGAGCAGCAAGAACAACAAGAACAACAAGAACAACAAGAACAACAAGAACAACATGAACAACAAGAACATCAACAACCAGAACAACCAGAACAACGAGAACAACAAGAGCAACAAGAGCAACAAGAGCCACAAGAGCAACAAGAGCAACAAGAACAACAAGAACAACAAGAACAACAAGAACAACAAGAACAACAAGAACAACAAGAACAACAAGAACAACAAGAACAACAAGAACAAGGACAGCAAGGTCAACAACAACAAGAACTACATGAACGTCAACAACAAGAATAACAAGAACAACAACAACATGAACGACAAGAACATCAACAACCAGAACAACCAGAACAACAACAACAAGAACAACAAGAACAACAACAACATGAACAACAAGAACATCAACAACCAGAACAACAACAACAACAAAAACAGGAACAACAACAACAACATCAAGAACAACAACAAGAACAACAAGAACAAGGACAACAAGAACAACAACAACATGTACAACAAGAACATCAACAACCAGAACAACAAGAACAACAAGAACAACAAGAACAACAAGAACAACAAGAACAAGAACAACAAGAACAACAACAACATGAACCACAAGAACATCAACAGCCAGAACAACCAGAACAACAAGAACAACAAGAGCAACAAGAGCAACAAGAGCAACAAGAACAACAAGAACAACAAGAACAACAAGAACAACAAGAACAACAAGGACAACAAGAACAACAAGAACAACAAGAACAACAAGAACATCAAGAATAACAAGAACAACAAGAACGACAAGAACAGCCGGTACAACAAGAACAACAAGAACAACAAGAACAACAAGAACAACAAGAACAACAAGAACAACAAGAACAACAAGAACAACAAGAACAACAAGAACAACAAGAACAACAAGAACAACAAGAACAACAAGAACAACAAGAACAACAAGAACAACAAGAACAACAACAACAGGAACAACAAGAACAACAAGAACAGCAAGAACAACAAGAACAAGAACAGCAAGATCAACAACAACATGAAACTGCATGAACAACAACAACAAGAACGACAAGAACAACATCAACAAGAACGACAAGAACAACATCAACATGAACAACAAGAACAACAAGAACAGCAAGAACAACAAGAACAACAAGAACAACAAGAACAACAAGAACAACAAGAACAACAAGAACATCAAGAATAACAAGAACAACAAGAACGACAAGAACAGCCGGTACAACAAGAACAACAAGAACAACAAGAACAACAAGAACAACAAGAACAACAAGAACAACAAGAACAACAAGAACAACAAGAACAACAAGAACAACAAGAACAACAAGAACAACAAGAACAACAAGAACAACAAGAACAACAAGAACAACAACAACAGGAACAACAAGAACAACAAGAACAGCAAGAACAACAAGAACAAGAACAGCAAGAACAACAAGGACAACAAGAACAACAAGAACAACAAGAACAACAAGAACAACAAGAACAACAAGAACAACAAGAACATCAAGAGCAACAAGAACAACAAGAATAACAAGAAAAGCAAGAACAGCAAGAATAACAAGAACAACAAGAATAACTAGAACAACAAGAACAACAACAACAACAAGAGCAACAACAACAAGATCAACAAAAACAACAACAACATGAACAACAAGAACAACAAGAACAACAAGAACAAGAACTACATGAACAACAACAACAAGAACGACAAGAACAACATCAACAAGAACGACAAGAACAACATCAACATGAACAACAAGAACAACAAGAACAGCAAGAACAACAAGAACAACAAGAACAACAAGAACAACAAGAACAACAAGAACAACAAGAACATCCAAAACACCAAGAACAACAAGAACAACAAGTACAACAAGAACAACAAGTACAACAAGAACAACAAGAACAACAAGAACAACAAGTACAACAAGAACAACAAGGACAACAAGAACAACAAGAACAACAAGAACAACAAGAACGACAAGAACAGCCGGTACAACAAGAACAACAAGAACAACCTGAAAAACAACAACGGGAACAACAACAAGAACAACAAGAACAACAACAACAAGAACAAGAAGAACAACAACAACATGAACAACAAGAACATCAACAACCAGAACAACAAGAACAACAACAACAACAAAAACAGGAACAACAACAACAACAACAACAAGAACAGCAACAAGAACAACCAGAACATTAAGAACAACAAGAACAACAATAACAAAAACAACAAGAACAACTAGGACAACAACAACAACAACAATACCAACAACAACATGGACCACAAGAACAACAATAACAACAACAACAGGAACAACTAGAACAACAACAACAAGAACAACAAGAACATCAAGAACAACAAGAACAACAAGAACGACAAGAACAGCCGGTACAACAAGAACAACAAGAACAACCTGAACAACAACAACAGGAACAACAACGAGAACAACAAGAACAACAAGAACAACAAGAACAACATCAACAAGAACAACAAAAACAACAAGAACAACAACAACAATAACAACAAGAACAAGAACAACAACAACATGAACGACAAGAACATCAACAACCAGAACAACAAAAAGAACAACAACAACAAAAACAGGAACAACAACAACAAGAACAAGAACAACAACAAGAACAACAAGAACAACAATAACAGCACCAAGATGAACAACAAGAACATCAACAACCAGAACAACAAGAAGAACAAGAACAACAACAACAAGAACGACAAGAACAAAAACAACAAGAACAACAAGAACAACAAGAACAACAAGAACAACAAGAACAACAAGAACAACAAGAACAACAAGAACAACAAGAGCAACAAGAACAACAACAACAAGAACGACAAGAACAAAAACAACAAGAACAACAAGAACAACAAGAACAACAAGAACAACAAGAACAACAAGAACAACAAGAACAACAAGAACAACAAGAACAACAAGAACAACAAGAACAACAAGAACAACAAGAACAACAAGAAAAGCAAGAACAACAACAACAAGAACGACAACAACAACAACATGAACAACAAGAACATCAACAACCAGAGCAACAAGAACAACAACAACAAGAACAACTAGAACAACAACAACAAGAACAACAAGAACAACAAGAACATCAAGAACAACAAGAACAACAAGAACAACAAGAACAACAAGGACATCAAGAACAACAACAACAACAAGAACAACAAGAACAACAAGAGCAACAAGAACAACGAGAACAACAAGATCAACAAGAACATCAAGAACAACAAGAACAACAAGAACAACAAGAACAACAAGAACAACAAGATCAACAAGAACAACAAGAACAACAAGAACAACAAGAACAACAAGAACAACAAGAACAACAAGAACAACAAGAACAACAAGAACAACAAGAACAACAAGAACAACAAGAACAACAAGAACAACAAGATCAACAACAAGAACAAAAAGAACAACAAGAACAACAAGAACAACAAGAACAACAAGAACAACAAGAACAACAAGAACAACAAGAACAACAAGAACAACAAGAACAACAAGAACAACAAGAACAACAAGAACAACAAGAACAACAAGAGCAACAAGAACAACAAGAACAACAAGAACAACAAGAACAACAAGAACAACAAGAACAACAAGAACAACAAGAACAACAAGAACATCAAGAGCAACAAGAACAACAAGAACAACAAGAAAAGCAAGAACAACAAGAATAACAAGAACAACAAGAACAACTAGAACAACAAGAACAACAACAACAACAAGAGCAACAACAACAAGATCAACAAAAACAACAACAACATGAACAACAAGAACAACAAGAACAACAAGAACAACAAGAACAACAAGAACAAGAACTACATGATCAACAACCACAAGAACGACAAGAACAACATCAACAAGAACGACAAGAACAACATCAACATGAACAACAAGAACAACAAGAACAGCAAGAACAACAAGAACAACAAGAACAAGAACAGCAAGGATAACAACAACAAGAACTACATGAACGTCAACAACAAGAATAACAAGAACAACAACAACATGTACCACAAGAACATCAACAACCAGAACAACCAGAACAACAAGAACAACAAGAACAACATCAACAAGAACAACAAAAACAACAAGAACAACAACAACAATAACAACAAGAACAAGAACAACACCAACATGAACGACAAGAACATCAACAACCAGAACAACAAAAAGAACAACAACAACAAAAACAGGAACAACAACAACAAGAACAAGAACAACAACAAGAACAACAAGAACAACAATAACAGCACCAAAATGAACAACAAGAACGTCAACAACCAGAACAACAAGAAGAACAAGAACAACAACAACAAGAACGACAAGAACAAAAACAACAAGAACAACAAGAACAACAAGAACAACAAGAACAACAAGAACAACAAGAACAACAAGAACAACAAGAACAACAAGAACAACAAGAACAACAAGAACAACAAGAACAACAAGAACAACAAGAACAACAAGAGCAACAAGAACAACAAGAACAACAAGAACAACAAGAACAACAAGAAAAGCAAGAACAACAACAACAAGAACGACAACAACAACAACATGAACAACAAGAACATCAACAACCAGAGCAACAAGAACAACAACAACAAGAACAACTAGAACAACAACAACAAGAACAACAAGAACAAAAAGAACATCAAGAACAACAAGAACAACAAGAACAACAAGAACAACAAGGACATCAAGAACAACAAGAACAACAAGAACAACAAGAACAACAAGAGCAACAAGAACAACGAGAACAACAAGATCAACAAGAACATCAAGAACAACAAGAACAACAAGAACGACAAGAACAACAAGAATAACAAGAACAACAAGAACAACAAGAACAACAAGAACAACAAGAACAGCAAGAACATCACGAACAACAAGAACAACAAGAACAACAAGAAAAGCAAGAACAACAACAACAAGAACGACAAGAACAACAACAACATGAACAACAAGAACATCAACAACCAAAACAACAAGAACAACAACAACAAGAACAACTAGAACAACAACAACAAGAACAACAAGAGCAACAAGAACAACAAGAACAACAAGAACAACGAGAACAACAAGAACAACAAGAACAACAAGAACAACAAGAACAACAAGAACAACAAGAACAACAAGAACAACAACAACAAGAACAACAAGAACAGCAAGAACAACAAGAACAACAACAACAAGAACAGCAAGAACAACAACAACAAGAACTACATGAACAACAACAACAAGAACAACAAGAACAACAACAACAACAAAAACAGGAACAACAACAAGAACAACAACAAGAACAACAACAACATGAACAACAAGAACATCAACAACCAGATCAACAAGAACAACAATAACAACAAGAACAACAAGAACAACAAGAACATCAAGAACAACGAGAACAACAAGAACAACAAGAACGACACGAACAGCCGGTACAACAAGAACAACAAGAACAACAAGAACAACAAGAACAACCTGAACATCAACAACCAGAACAACAAGAACAACAAGAACAACAAGAACAACAAGAACAACAAGAACAACAAGAACAACAAGAACAACAAGAACAACAAGAACAACAAGAACAACAAGAACAACAAGAACAACAAGAACAACAAGAACAACAAGAACAACCAGAACAACAAGAACAACAAGAACAACAAGAACAACAAGAACAACGAGAACAACAAGAACAACAAGAACAACAAGAACAACAAGAACAACAAGAACAACAAGAACAACAAGATCAACAAGAACAACAAGAACAACAAGAACAACAAGAACAACAAGAACAACAAGAACAACAAGAACAACAAGAACAACAAGAACAACAAGAACAACAAGAACAACAAGAACAACAAGAACAACAAGAACAACAACAACAAGAACAACAAGAACAGCAAGAACAACAAGAACAACAAGAACAACAAGAACAAGAACAGCAAGAACAATAACAACAAGGACTACATGAACAACAACAACAAGAACAACAAGAACAACAAGAACAACAAGAACAACAAGAACATCGATAACAACAAGAACAACAAGAGCAACAAGAACAACAAGAACAACAAGAACAACAAGAACAACAAGAACAACAAGAACAACAAGAACAACAAGAACAACAAGAACAACAAGAACAACAAGAACAACAAGAACAACAAGAACAACAAGAACAACAAGAACAACAATAACAACAAGAACAACAAGAACAACAAGAACAACAAGAACATCAAGAACAACAAGAACAACAAGAACAACAAGAACGACACGAACAGCCGGTACAACAAGAACAACAAGAACAACAAGAGCAACAAGAACAACAAGAACAACAAGAACAACAAGAACAACAAGAACAACAAGAACAACAAGAGCAACAAGAACAACAAGAACAACAAGAACAACAAGAGCAACAAGAACAACAAGAACAACAAGAACAACAAGAACAACAAGAACAACAAGAACAACAAGAACAACAAGAACAACAAGAACAACAAGAACAACAAGAACAACAAGAACAACAAGAACAACAAGAACAACAAGAACAACAAGAACAACAAGAACAACAAGAACAACAAGAACAACAAGAACAACAAGAACAACAAGAACAACAAGAGCAACAAGAACAACAAGAACAAAAAGAACAACAAGAACAACAAGAACAACAAGAACAACAAGAACAACAAGAACAACAAGAACAGCAAGAACAGCAAGAACAACAAGAACAACAAGAACAACAAGAACAACAAGAACAACAAGAACAACAAGAACAACAAGAACAACAAGAACAACAAGAACAACAAGAACATCCAAAACACCAAGAACAACAAGAACAACAAGAACATCAAGAACAACAAGAACAACAAGAACAACAAGAACAACAAGAACAACAAGAACAACAAGAACAACAAGAACAACAAGAACAACAAGAACGACAAGAACAACAAGAACAACAAGAACAACAAGAACAACAAGAACAACAAGAACATCCAAAACACCAAGAACAACAAGAACAACAAGAACATCAAGAACAACAAGAACAACAAGAACGACAAGAACAGCCGCTACAACAAGAACAACAAGAACAACCTGAAAAACAACAACGGGAACAACAACAAGAACAACAAGAACAACAACAACAAGAACAAGAAGAACAACAACAACATGAACAACAAGAACATCAACAACCAGAACAACAAGAACAACAACAACAACAAAAACAGGAACAACAACAACAACAACAACAAGAACAGCAACAAGAACAACCAGAACATTAAGAACAACAAGAACAACAAGAACAACTAGGACAACAACAACAACAACAATACCAACAACAACATGGACAACAAGAACAACAATAACAACAACAACAGGAACAACTAGAACAACAACAACAAGAACAACAAGGACAACAACAACAACAAGAACAACAAGAACATCAAGAACAACAAGAACAACAAGAACGACAAGAACAGCCGGTACAACAAGAAAAACAAGAACAACCTGAACAACAACAACAGGAACAACAACGAGAACAACAACGAGAACAACAAGAACAACAAGAACAACAAGAACAACAAGAACAACAAGAACAACATCAACAAGAACAACAAAAACAACAAGAACAACAACAACAATAACAACAAGAACAAGAACAACACCAACATGAACGACAAGAACATCAACAACCAGAACAACAAAAAGAACAACAACAACAAAAACAGGAACAACAACAACAAGAACAAGAACAACAACAAGAAAAACAAGAACAACAATAACAGCACCAAGATGAACAACAAGAACATGAACAACCAGAACAACAAGAAGAACAAGAACAACAACAACAAGAACGACAAGAACAAAAACAACAAGAACTACAAGAACAACAAGAACAACAAGAACAACAAGAACAACAAGAGCAACAAGAACAACAAGAACAACAAGAACAACAAGAACAACAAGAACAACATCAACAAGAACAACAAAAACAACAAGAACAACAACAACAATAACAACAAGAACAAGAACAACAACAACATGAACGACAAGAACATCAACAACCAGAACAACAAAAAGAACAACAACAACAAAAACAGGAACAACAACAACAAGAACAAGAACAACAACAAGAACAACAAGAACAACAATAACAGCACCAAGATGAACAACAAGAACATCAACAACCAGAACAACAAGAAGAACAAGAACAACAACAACAAGAACGACAAGAACAAAAACAACAAGAACAACAAGAACAACAAGAACAACAAGAACAACAAGAACAACAAGAACAACAAGAACAACAAGAACAACAAGAACAACAAGAACAACAAGAACAACAAGAACAACAAGATCAACAAGAACAACAAGAACAACAAGAACAACAAGAACAACAAGAACAACAAGAACAACAAGAACAAAAAGAACAACAAGAACAACAAGAACAACAAGAACAACAAGAACAACAAGAACAACAAGAACAACAAGAACAGCAAGAACAGCAAGAACAACAAGAACAACAAGAACAACAAGAACAACAAGAACAACAAGAACAACAAGAACAACAAGAACAACAAGAACAACAAGAACAACAAGAACAACAAGAACAACAAGAACATCCAAAACACCAAGAACAACAAGAACAACAAGTACAACAAGAACAACAAGTACAACAAGAACAACAAGAACAACAAGAACAACAAGAACAACAAGAACAACAAGAACAACAAGGACAACAAGAACAACAAGAACAACAAGAACAACAAGAACAACAAGAAAAGCAAGAACAACAACAACAAGAACGACAACAACAACAACATGAACAACAAGAACATCAACAACCAGAGCAACAAGAACAACAACAACAAGAACAACAAGAACAACAAGAACATCAAGAACAACAAGAACAACAAGAACAACAAGAACAACAAGGACATCAAGAACAACAAGGACATCAAGAACAACAAGAACAACAAGAACAACAAGAACAACAAGAGCAACAAGAACAACGAGAACAACAAGATCAACAAGAACATCAAGAACAACAAGAACAACAAGAACAACAAGAACAACAAGAACAACAAGATCAACAAGAACAACAAGAACAACAAGAACAACAAGAACAACAAGAACAACAAGAACAACAAGAACAACAAGAACAACAAGAACAACAAGAAAAGCAAGAACAACAAGAATAACAAGAACAACAAGAACAACTAGAACAACAAGAACAACAACAACAACAAGAGCAACAACAACAAGATCAACAAAAACAACAACAACATGAACAACAAGAACAACAAGAACAACAAGAACAACAAGAACAAGAAATACATGAACAACAACAACAAGAACGACAAGAACAACATCAACAAGAACGACAAGAACAACATCAACATGAACAACAAGAACAACAAGAACAGCAAGAACAACAAGAACAACAAGAACAAGAACAGCAAGGACAACAACAACAAGAACTACATGAACGTCAACAACAAGAATAACAAGAACAACAACAACATGTACCACAAGAACATCAACAACCAGAACAACCAGAACAACAAGAACAACAAGAGCAACAAGAGCAACAAGAGCCACAAGAGCAACAAGAACAACAAGAACAACAAGATCAACAAGAACAACAAGAACAACAAGAACATCGAGAACAACACGAACAACAAGAACAACAAGGACAACAAGAACAACAAGAACAACAAGAACAACAAGAACGACAAGAACAGCCGGTACAACAAGAACAACAAGAACAACCTGAAAAACAACAACGGGAACAACAACAAGAACAACAAGAACAACAACAACAAGAACAACTAGGACAACAACAACAACAACAATACCAACAACAACATGGACAACAAGAACAACAATAACAACAACAACAGGAACAACTAGAACAACAACAACAAGAACAACAAGGACAACAACAACAACAAGAACAACAAGAACATCAAGAACAACAAGAACAACAAGAACGACAAGAACAGCCGGTACAACAAGAACAACAAGAACAACCTGAACAACAACAACAGGAACAACAACGAGAACAACAAGAACAACAAGAACAACAAGAACAACAATTACAACATCAACAAGAACAACAAAAACAACAAGAACAACAACAACAATAACAACAAGAACAAGAACAACAACAACATGAACGACAAGAACATCAACAACCAGAACAACAAAAAGAACAACAACAACAAAAACAGGAACAACAACAACAAGAACAAGAACAACAACAAGAAAAACAAGAACAACAATAACAGCACCAAGATGAACAACAAGAACATCAACAACCAGAACAACAAGAAGAACAAGAACAACAACAACAAGAACGACAAGAACAAAAACAACAAGAACTACAAGAACAACAAGAACAACAAGAACAACAAGAACAACAAGAGCAACAAGAACAACAAGAACAACAAGAACAACAAGAACAACAAGAACAACATCAACAAGAACAACAAAAACAACAAGAACAACAACAACAATAACAACAAGAACAAGAACAACAACAACATGAACGACAAGAACATCAACAACCAGAACAACAAAAAGAACAACAACAACAAAAACAGGAACAACAACAACAAGAACAAGAACAACAACAAGAACAACAAGAACAACAATAACAGCACCAAGATGAACAACAAGAACATCAACAACCAGAACAACAAGAAGAACAAGAACAACAACAACAAGAACGACAAGAACAAAAACAACAAGAACAACAAGAACAACAAGAACAACAAGAACAACAAGAACAACAAGAACAACAAGAACAACAAGAACAACAAGAACAACAAGAACAACAAGAACAACAAGAACAACAAGAACAACAAGAACAACAAGAACAACAAGAACAACAAGATCAACAAGAACAACAAGAACAACAAGAACAACAAGAACAACAACAACAAGAACAACAAGAACAACAAGAACAACAAGAACAAAAAGAACAACAAGAACAACAAGAACAACAAGAACAACAAGAACAACAAGAACAGCAAGAACAGCAAGAACAACAAGAACAACAAGAACAACAAGAACAACAAGAACAACAAGAACAACAAGAACAACAAGAACAACAAGAACAACAAGAACAACAAGAACAACAAGAACAACAAGAACAACAAGAACAACAAGAACAACAAGAACATCCAAAACACCAAGAACAACAAGAACAACAAGTACAACAAGAACAACAAGTACAACAAGAACAACAAGAACAACAAGAACAACAAGAACAACAAGAACAACAAGGACAACAAGAACAACAAGAACAACAAGAACAACAAGAACAACAAGAAAAGCAAGAACAACAACAACAAGAACGACAACAACAACAACATGAACAACAAGAACATTAACAACCAGAGCAACAAGAACAACAACAACAAGAACAACAAGAACAACAAGAACATCAAGAACAACAAGAACAACAAGAACAACAAGAACAACAAGGACATCAAGAACAACAAGGACATCAAGAACAACAAGAACAACAAGAACAACAAGAACAACAAGAGCAACAAGAACAACGAGAACAACAAGATCAACAAGAACATCAAGAACAACAAGAACAACAAGAACAACAAGAACAACAAGAACAACAAGATCAACAAGAACAACAAGAACAACAAGAACAACAAGAACAACAAGAACAACAAGAACAACAAGAACAACAAGAACAACAAGAAAAGCAAGAACAACAAGAATAACAAGAACAACAAGAACAACTAGAACAACAAGAACAACAACAACAACAAGAGCAACAACAACAAGATCAACAAAAACAACAACAACATGAACAACAAGAACAACAAGAACAACAAGAACAACAAGAACAAGAAATACATGAACAACAACAACAAGAACGACAAGAACAACATCAACAAGAACGACAAGAACAACATCAACATGAACAACAAGAACAACAAGAACAGCAAGAACAACAAGAACAACAAGAACAAGAACAGCAAGGACAACAACAACAAGAACTACATGAACGTCAACAACAAGAATAACAAGAACAACAACAACATGTACCACAAGAACATCAACAACCAGAACAACCAGAACAACAAGAACAACAAGAGCAACAAGAGCAACAAGAGCCACAAGAGCAACAAGAACAACAAGAACAACAAGATCAACAAGAACAACAAGAACAACAAGAACATCAAGAACAACACGAACAACAAGAACAACAAGGACAACAAGAACAACAAGAACAACAAGAACAACAAGAACGACAAGAACAGCCGGTACAACAAGAACAACAAGAACAACCTGAACAACAACAACAGGAACAACAACGAGAACAACAAGAACAACAAGAACAACAAGAACAACAATTACAACATCAACAAGAACAACAAAAACAACAAGAACAACAACAACAATAACAACAAGAACAAGAACAACAACAACATGAACGACAAGAACATCAACAACCAGAACAACAAAAAGAACAACAACAACAAAAACAGGAACAACAACAACAAGAACAAGAACAACAACAAGAACAACAAGAACAACAATAACAGCACCAAGATGAACAACAAGAACATCAACAACCAGAACAACAAGAAGAACAAGAACAACAACAACAAGAACGACGAGAACAAAAACAACAAGAACAACAAGAACAACAAGAACAACAAGAACAACAAGAACAACAAGAGCAACAAGAACAACAAGAACAACAAGAACAACAAGAACAACAAGAACAACAAGAACAACAAGAACAACAAGAACAACAACAACAACAACAACAAGAACAAAAAGAACAACAAGAACAACAAGAACAACAAGAGCAACAAGAACAACAAGAACAACAAGAACAACAAGAACAACAAGAACAACAAGAACAACAAGAACAACAAGAACAACAAGAACAACAAGAACAACAAGAACATCAAGAACAACAAGAACAACAAGAGCAACAAGAACAACAAGAACATCAAGAACAACAAGATCAACAAGAACAACAAGAACGACAAGAACAGCCGGTACAACAAGAACAACAAGAACAACCTCAACAACAACAACAAGAACAACAACAAGAACAACAAGAACAACAACAACAACAACAACAACGTGAACAACAAGAACCACTAGAACAAGAACAACAAGAACAACAAGAACAACAGGAACAACAAGAACAACAAGAGCAACAAGAACAACAAGAACAACAAGATCAACAAGAACAACAAGAACAACAAGAACAACAAGAACAACAAGAACAACAAGAACAACAAGAACAACAAGAACAACAAGAACAACAAGAACAACAAGAACAACAAGAACAACAAGAACAACAAGAACAACAAGAACAACAAGAACAAAAGAACAACAAGAACAAAAGAACAACAAGAACAACAAGATCAACAACAAGAACAAAAAGAACAAAAAGAACAACAAGAACAACAAGAACAACAAGAACAACAAGAACAACAAGAACAACAAGAACAACAAGAACAACAAGAACAACAAGAACAACAAGAACAACAAGAACAACAAGAACAACAAGAACAACAAGAACAACAAGAACAACAAGAACAACAAGAACAACAAGAACAACAAGAACAACAAGAACAACAAGAACAACAAGAACAACAAGAACAACAAGAACAACACGAACAACAAGAACAACAAGAACAACAAGAACAACAAGAACAACAAGAACAACAAGAGCAACAAGAGCAACAAGAACAACAAGAACAACAAGAGCAACAAGAGCAACAAGAGCAACAAGAACAACAAGAACATCAAGAACAACAAGAACAACAAGAAAAGCAAGAACAACAACAACAAGAACGACAACAACAACAACATGAACAACAAGAACATCAACAACCAGAGCAACAAGAACAACAACAACAAGAACAACAAGAACAACAAGAACATCAAGAACAACAAGAACAACAAGAACAACAAGAACAACAAGGACATCAAGAACAACAAGGACATCAAGAACAACAAGAACAACAAGAACAACAAGAACAACAAGAGCAACAAGAACAACGAGAACAACAAGATCAACAAGAACATCAAGAACAACAAGAACAACAAGAACAACAAGAACAACAAGAACAACAAGATCAACAAGAACAACAAGAACAACAAGAACAACAAGAACAACAAGAACAACAAGAACAACAAGAACAACAAGAACAACAAGAACAACAAGAAAAGCAAGAACAACAAGAATAACAAGAACAACAAGAACAACTAGAACAACAAGAACAACAACAACAACAAGAGCAACAACAACAAGATCAACAAAAACAACAACAACATGAACAACAAGAACAACAAGAACAACAAGAACAACAAGAACAAGAAATACATGAACAACAACAACAAGAACGACAAGAACAACATCAACAAGAACGACAAGAACAACATCAACATGAACAACAAGAACAACAAGAACAGCAAGAACAACAAGAACAACAAGAACAAGAACAGCAAGGACAACAACAACAAGAACTACATGAACGTCAACAACAAGAATAACAAGAACAACAACAACATGTACCACAAGAACATCAACAACCAGAACAACCAGAACAACAAGAACAACAAGAGCAACAAGAGCAACAAGAGCCACAAGAGCAACAAGAACAACAAGAACAACAAGATCAACAAGAACAACAAGAACAACAAGAACATCGAGAACAACACGAACAACAAGAACAACAAGGACAACAAGAACAACAAGAACAACAAGAACAACAAGAACGACAAGAACAGCCGGTACAACAAGAACAACAAGAACAACCTGAAAAACAACAACGGGAACAACAACAAGAACAACAAGAACAACAACAACAAGAACAACTAGGACAACAACAACAACAACAATACCAACAACAACATGGACAACAAGAACAACAATAACAACAACAACAGGAACAACTAGAACAACAACAACAAGAACAACAAGGACAACAACAACAACAAGAACAACAAGAACATCAAGAACAACAAGAACAACAAGAACGACAAGAACAGCCGGTACAACAAGAACAACAAGAACAACCTGAACAACAACAACAGGAACAACAACGAGAACAACAAGAACAACAAGAACAACAAGAACAACAATTACAACATCAACAAGAACAACAAAAACAACAAGAACAACAACAACAATAACAAGAAGAACAAGAACAACAACAACATGAACGACAAGAACATCAACAACCAGAACAACAAAAAGAACAACAACAACAAAAACAGGAACAACAACAACAAGAACAAGAACAACAACAAGAAAAACAAGAACAACAATAACAGCACCAAGATGAACAACAAGAACATCAACAACCAGAACAACAAGAAGAACAAGAACAACAACAACAAGAACGACAAGAACAAAAACAACAAGAACTACAAGAACAACAAGAACAACAAGAACAACAAGAACAACAAGAGCAACAAGAACAACAAGAACAACAAGAACAACAAGAACAACAAGAACAACATCAACAAGAACAACAAAAACAACAAGAACAACAACAACAATAACAACAAGAACAAGAACAACAACAACATGAACGACAAGAACATCAACAACCAGAACAACAAAAAGAACAACAACAACAAAAACAGGAACAACAACAACAAGAACAAGAACAACAACAAGAACAACAAGAACAACAATAACAGCACCAAGATGAACAACAAGAACATCAACAACCAGAACAACAAGAAGAACAAGAACAACAACAACAAGAACGACAAGAACAAAAACAACAAGAACAACAAGAACAACAAGAACAACAAGAACAACAAGAACAACAAGAACAACAAGAACAACAAGAACAACAAGAACAACAAGAACAACAAGAACAACAAGAACAACAAGAACAACAAGAACAACAAGAACAACAAGATCAACAAGAACAACAAGAACAACAAGAACAACAAGAACAACAACAACAAGAACAACAAGAACAACAAGAACAACAAGAACAAAAAGAACAACAAGAACAACAAGAACAACAAGAACAACAAGAACAACAAGAACAGCAAGAACAGCAAGAACAACAAGAACAACAAGAACAACAAGAACAACAAGAACAACAAGAACAACAAGAACAACAAGAACAACAAGAACAACAAGAACAACAAGAACAACAAGAACAACAAGAACAACAAGAACAACAAGAACAACAAGAACATCCAAAACACCAAGAACAACAAGAACAACAAGTACAACAAGAACAACAAGTACAACAAGAACAACAAGAACAACAAGAACAACAAGAACAACAAGAACAACAAGGACAACAAGAACAACAAGAACAACAAGAACAACAAGAACAACAAGAAAAGCAAGAACAACAACAACAAGAACGACAACAACAACAACATGAACAACAAGAACATTAACAACCAGAGCAACAAGAACAACAACAACAAGAACAACAAGAACAACAAGAACATCAAGAACAACAAGAACAACAAGAACAACAAGAACAACAAGGACATCAAGAACAACAAGGACATCAAGAACAACAAGAACAACAAGAACAACAAGAACAACAAGAGCAACAAGAACAACGAGAACAACAAGATCAACAAGAACATCAAGAACAACAAGAACAACAAGAACAACAAGAACAACAAGAACAACAAGATCAACAAGAACAACAAGAACAACAAGAACAACAAGAACAACAAGAACAACAAGAACAACAAGAACAACAAGAACAACAAGAAAAGCAAGAACAACAAGAATAACAAGAACAACAAGAACAACTAGAACAACAAGAACAACAACAACAACAAGAGCAACAACAACAAGATCAACAAAAACAACAACAACATGAACAACAAGAACAACAAGAACAACAAGAACAACAAGAACAAGAAATACATGAACAACAACAACAAGAACGACAAGAACAACATCAACAAGAACGACAAGAACAACATCAACATGAACAACAAGAACAACAAGAACAGCAAGAACAACAAGAACAACAAGAACAAGAACAGCAAGGACAACAACAACAAGAACTACATGAACGTCAACAACAAGAATAACAAGAACAACAACAACATGTACCACAAGAACATCAACAACCAGAACAACCAGAACAACAAGAACAACAAGAGCAACAAGAGCAACAAGAGCCACAAGAGCAACAAGAACAACAAGAACAACAAGATCAACAAGAACAACAAGAACAACAAGAACATCAAGAACAACACGAACAACAAGAACAACAAGGACAACAAGAACAACAAGAACAACAAGAACAACAAGAACGACAAGAACAGCCGGTACAACAAGAACAACAAGAACAACCTGAACAACAACAACAGGAACAACAACGAGAACAACAAGAACAACAAGAACAACAAGAACAACAATTACAACATCAACAAGAACAACAAAAACAACAAGAACAACAACAACAATAACAACAAGAACAAGAACAACAACAACATGAACGACAAGAACATCAACAACCAGAACAACAAAAAGAACAACAACAACAAAAACAGGAACAACAACAACAAGAACAAGAACAACAACAAGAACAACAAGAACAACAATAACAGCACCAAGATGAACAACAAGAACATCAACAACCAGAACAACAAGAAGAACAAGAACAACAACAACAAGAACGACGAGAACAAAAACAACAAGAACAACAAGAACAACAAGAACAACAAGAGCAACAAGAACAACAAGAACAACAAGAACAACAAGAACAACAAGAACAACAAGAACAACAAGAACAACAAGAACAACAACAACAACAACAACAAGAACAAAAAGAACAACAAGAACAACAAGAACAACAAGAGCAACAAGAACAACAAGAACAACAAGAACAACAAGAACAACAAGAACAACAAGAACAGCAAGAACAGCAAGAACAACAAGAACAACAAGAACAACAAGAACAACAAGAACAACAAGAACAACAAGAACAACAAGAACAACAAGAACAACAAGAACAACAAGAACAACAAGAACAACAAGAACAACAAGAACAACAAGAACAACAAGAACATCCAAAACACCAAGAACAACAAGAACAACAAGTACAACAAGAACAACAAGTACAACAAGAACAACAAGAACAACAAGAACAACAAGAACAACAAGAACAACAAGGACAACAAGAACAACAAGAACAACAAGAACAACAAGAACAACAAGAAAAGCAAGAACAACAACAACAAGAACGACAACAACAACAACATGAACAACAAGAACATTAACAACCAGAGCAACAAGAACAACAACAACAAGAACAACAAGAACAACAAGAACATCAAGAACAACAAGAACAACAAGAACAACAAGAACAACAAGGACATCAAGAACAACAAGGACATCAAGAACAACAAGAACAACAAGAACAACAAGAACAACAAGAGCAACAAGAACAACGAGAACAACAAGATCAACAAGAACATCAAGAACAACAAGAACAACAAGAACAACAAGAACAACAAGAACAACAAGATCAACAAGAACAACAAGAACAACAAGAACAACAAGAACAACAAGAACAACAAGAACAACAAGAACAACAAGAACAACAAGAAAAGCAAGAACAACAAGAATAACAAGAACAACAAGAACAACTAGAACAACAAGAACAACAACAACAACAAGAGCAACAACAACAAGATCAACAAAAACAACAACAACATGAACAACAAGAACAACAAGAACAACAAGAACAACAAGAACAAGAAATACATGAACAACAACAACAAGAACGACAAGAACAACATCAACAAGAACGACAAGAACAACATCAACATGAACAACAAGAACAACAAGAACAGCAAGAACAACAAGAACAACAAGAACAAGAACAGCAAGGACAACAACAACAAGAACTACATGAACGTCAACAACAAGAATAACAAGAACAACAACAACATGTACCACAAGAACATCAACAACCAGAACAACCAGAACAACAAGAACAACAAGAGCAACAAGAGCAACAAGAGCCACAAGAGCAACAAGAACAACAAGAACAACAAGATCAACAAGAACAACAAGAACAACAAGAACATCAAGAACAACACGAACAACAAGAACAACAAGGACAACAAGAACAACAAGAACAACAAGAACAACAAGAACGACAAGAACAGCCGGTACAACAAGAACAACAAGAACAACCTGAACAACAACAACAGGAACAACAACGAGAACAACAAGAACAACAAGAACAACAAGAACAACAATTACAACATCAACAAGAACAACAAAAACAACAAGAACAACAACAACAATAACAACAAGAACAAGAACAACAACAACATGAACGACAAGAACATCAACAACCAGAACAACAAAAAGAACAACAACAACAAAAACAGGAACAACAACAACAAGAACAAGAACAACAACAAGAACAACAAGAACAACAATAACAGCACCAAGATGAACAACAAGAACATCAACAACCAGAACAACAAGAAGAACAAGAACAACAACAACAAGAACGACGAGAACAAAAACAACAAGAACAACAAGAACAACAAGAACAACAAGAGCAACAAGAACAACAAGAACAACAAGAACAACAAGAACAACAAGAACAACAAGAACAACAAGAACAACAAGAACAACAACAACAACAACAACAAGAACAAAAAGAACAACAAGAACAACAAGAACAACAAGAGCAACAAGAACAACAAGAACAACAAGAACAACAAGAACAACAAGAACAACAAGAACAACAAGAACAACAAGAACAACAAGAACAACAAGAACAACAAGAACATCAAGAACAACAAGAACAACAAGAGCAACAAGAACAACAAGAACATCAAGAACAACAAGATCAACAAGAACAACAAGAACGACAAGAACAGCCGGTACAACAAGAACAACAAGAACAACCTCAACAACAACAACAAGAACAACAACAAGAACAACAAGAACAACAACAACAACAACAACAACGTGAACAACAAGAACCACTAGAACAAGAACAACAAGAACAACAAGAACAACAGGAACAACAAGAACAACAAGAGCAACAAGAACAACAAGAACAACAAGATCAACAAGAACAACAAGAACAACAAGAACAACAAGAACAACAAGAACAACAAGAACAACAAGAACAACAAGAACAACAAGAACAACAAGAACAACAAGAACAACAAGAACAACAAGAACAACAAGAACAACAAGAACAACAAGAACAAAAGAACAACAAGAACAAAAGAACAACAAGAACAACAAGATCAACAACAAGAACAAAAAGAACAAAAAGAACAACAAGAACAACAAGAACAACAAGAACAACAAGAACAACAAGAACAACAAGAACAACAAGAACAACAAGAACAACAAGAACAACAAGAACAACAAGAACAACAAGAACAACAAGAACAACAAGAACAACAAGAACAACAAGAACAACAAGAACAACAAGAACAACAAGAACAACAAGAACAACAAGAACAACAAGAACAACAAGAACAACAAGAACAACAAGAACAACAAGAACAACAAGAACAACACGAACAACAAGAACAACAAGAACAACAAGAACAACAAGAACAACAAGAACAACAAGAGCAACAAGAGCAACAAGAACAACAAGAACAACAAGAGCAACAAGAGCAACAAGAGCAACAAGAACAACAAGAACATCAAGAACAACAAGAACAACAAGAACAACAAGAACAACAAGAACATCAAGAACAACAAGATCAACAAGAACAACAAGAACGACAAGAACAACAAGAACAACAAGAGCAACAAGAGCAACAAGAACAAGAACTACATGAACAACAACAACAAGAACGGCAAGAACAACATCAACAAGAACGACAAGAACAACATCAACAAAAACAACAACAACATGAACAACAAGAACAACAAGAACAACAAGAACAAGAACTACATGAACAACAACAACAAGAACGGCAAGAACAACATCAACAAGAACGACAAGAACAACATCAACATGAACAACAAGAACAACAAGAACAGCAAGAACAACAAGAACAACAAGAACAACAAGAACAACAAGAACAACAAGAACAACAAGAACAACAAGAACAACAAGAACAAGAACAGCAAGGACAACAACAACAAGAACTACATGAACGTCAACAACAAGAATAACAAGAACAACAACAACATGTACCACAAGAACATCAACAACCAGAACAACCAGAACAACAAGAACAACAAGAGCAACAAGAGCAACAAGAGCCACAAGAGCAACAAGAACAACAAGAACAACAAGATCAACAAGAACAACAAGAACAACAAGAACAACAAGAACAACAAGAACAACAAGAACAACAAGAACAACAAGAACAACAAGAACAACAAGAACAAAAGAACAACAAGAACAAAAGAACAACAAGAACAACAAGATCAACAACAAGAACAAAAAGAACAAAAAGAACAACAAGAACAACAAGAACAACAAGAACAACAAGAACAACAAGAACAACAAGAACAACAAGAACAACAAGAACAACAAGAACAACAAGAACAACAAGAACAACAAGAACAACAAGAACAACAAGAACAACAAGAACAACAAGAACAACAAGAACAACAAGAACAACAAGAACAACAAGAACAACAAGATCAACAAGAACAACAAGAACATCAAGAGCAACAAGAACAACAAGAACAACAAGAAAAGCAAGAACAACAAGAACATCAAGAACAACAAGAACAACAAGAACGACAAGAACAGCCGGTACAACAAGAACAACAAGAACAACCTGAACAACAACAACAGGAACAACAACGAGAACAACAAGAACAACAAGAACAACAAGAACAACAAGAAACAAAAAGAACAACAAGAACAACATCAACAAGAACGACAACAACAATAACAACAAGAACAAGAACAACAACAACAAGAACGACAAGAACAAAAACAACAAGAACAACAAGAACAACAAGAACAACAAGAACAACAACAACAACAAGAACAACAAGAACAACAAGAACGACAAGAACAGCCGGTACAACAAGAACAACAAGAACAACCTGAACAACAACAACAGGAACAACAAAGAGAACAACAAGAACAACAAGAACAACAAGAACAACAAGAACAACATCAACAAGAACAACAAAAACAACAAGAACAAGAACAACAAGAACAACAAGAACAACAATAACAGCACCAAGATGAACAACAAGAACATCAACAACCAGAACAACAAGAAGAACAAGAACAACAACAACAAGAACGACAAGAACAAAAACAACAAGATCAACAAGAACAACAAGAACAACAAGAACAACAAGAACAACAAGAACAACAAGAACAACAAGAACAACAAGAACAACAAGA
Organism: Megalopta genalis; assembly: GCF_051020955.1. Lineage (NCBI taxonomy): Eukaryota > Metazoa > Arthropoda > Insecta > Hymenoptera > Halictidae > Megalopta > Megalopta genalis. The sequence goes on along the minus strand of NW_027476089.1, from coordinate 2,318,828 downwards.
ATAACAAGAACAACAAGAACAACAAGAACAACAAGAACATCAAGAACAACAAGAACAACAAGAACGACAAGAACAGCCGGTACAACAAGAACAACAAGAACAACCTGAACAACAACAACAGGAACAACAACGAGAACAACAAGAACAACAAGAACAACAAGAACAACAAGAACAACAAGAACAACAAGAACAACAAGAACAACAAGAACAACAAGAACAACAAGAACAACAAGAACAACAAGAACAACAAGAACAACAAGAACAACAAGAACAACAAGAACAACAAGAACAACAAGAACAACAAGAACAACAAGAGCAACAAGAGCAACAAGAACAACAAGAACAACAAGAGCAACAAGAGCAACAAGAACAACAAGAACAACAAGAACAACAAGACCAACAAGAACAACAAGAACAACAAGAGCAACAAGAACAACAAGAACAACAAGAACAACAAGAACAACAAGAAGAACAAGAACAACAAGAACAACAAGAACAACAAGAACAACAAGAACAACAAGAACAACAAGAACAACAAGAACAACAAGAACAACAAGAACAACAAGAACATCAAGAACAACAAGAACAACAAGAACAACAAGAACAACAAGAACAACAAGAACAACAAGAACAACAAGAGCAACAAGAACAACAAGAGCAACAAGAACAACAAGAACAACAAGAACAACAAGAACAACAAGAACAACAAGAACAACAAGAACAACAAGAACAACAAGAACAACAAGAACAACAAGAACAACAAGAACAACAAGAACAACAAGAACAACAAGAACAACAAGAACAACAAGAACATCAAGAGCAACAAGAACAACAAGAACAACAAGAAAAGCAAGAACAACAAGAAAAGCAAGAACAACAAGAATAACAAGAACAACAAGAACAACTAGAACAACAAGAACAACAACAACAACAAGAGCAACAACAACAAGATCAACAAAAACAACAACATGAACAACAAGAACTACAAGAACAGCAAGAACAACAAGAACAAGAACTACATGAACAACAACAACAAGAACGACAAGAACAACATCAACAAGAACGACAAGAACAACATCAACATGAACAACAAGAACAACAAGAACAGCAAGAACAACAAGAACAACAACAACAAGAACAACTAGAACAACAACAACAAGAACAACAAGAACAACAAGAACATCAAGAACAACAAGAACAACAAGAACAACAAGAACAACAAGAACATCAAGAACAACAAGAACAACAAGAACAACAAGAACAACAAGAACAACAAGAACAACAAGATCAAAAGAACAACAAGAACAACAAGATCAACAACAAGAACAAAAAGAACAACAAGAACAACAAGAACAACAAGAACAACAAGAACAACAAGAACAACAAGAACAACAAGAACAACAAGAACAACAAGAACAACAAGAACAACAAGAACAACAAGAACAACAAGAACAACAAGAACAACAAGAACAACAAGAACAACACGAACAACAAGAACAACAAGAACAACAAGAACAACAAGAACAACAAGAACAACAAGAGCAACAAGGGCAACAAGAACAACAAGAACAACAAGAGCAACAAGAGCAACAAGAGCAACAAGAACAACAAGAACATCAAGAACAACAAGAACAACAAGAACAACAAGAACAACAAGAACATCAAGAACAACAAGATCAACAAGAACAACAAGAACGACAAGAACAACAAGAACAACAAGAGCAACAAGAACAACAAGAACAAGAACTACATGAACAACAACAACAAGAACGGCAAGAACAACATCAACAAGAACGACAAGAACAACATCAACAAAAACAACAACAACATGAACAACAAGAACAACAAGAACAACAAGAACAACAAGAACAACAAGAACAAGAACTACATGAACAACAACAACAAGAACGGCAAGAACAACATCAACAAGAACGACAAGAACAACATCAACATGAACAACAAGAACAACAAGAACAGCAAGAACAACAAGAACAACAAGAACAACAAGAACAACAAGAACAACAAGAACAACAAGAACAACAAGAACAACAAGAACAAGAACAGCAAGGACAACAACAACAAGAACTACATGAACGTCAACAACAAGAATAACAAGAACAACAACAACATGTACCACAAGAACATCAACAACCAGAACAACCAGAACAACAAGAACAACAAGAGCAACAAGAGCAACAAGAGCCACAAGAGCAACAAGAACAACAAGAACAACAAGATCAACAAGAACAACAAGAACAACAAGAACAACAAGAACAACAAGAACAACAAGAACAACAAGAACAACAAGAACAAAAGAACAACAAGAACAAAAGAACAACAAGAACAACAAGATCAACAACAAGAACAAAAAGAGCAAAAAGAACAACAAGAACAACAAGAACAACAAGAACAACAAGAACAACAAGAACAACAAGAACAACAAGAACAACAAGAACAACAAGAACAACAAGAACAACAAGAACAACAAGAACAACAAGATCAACAAGAACAACAAGAACAACAAGAACGACAAGAACAGCAAGAACAACAAGAACAACAAGATCAACAAGAACAACAAGAACAACAAGAACAACAAGAACAACAAGAACAAAAGAACAACAAGAACAACAAGATCAACAACAAGAACAAAAAGAACAACAAGAACAACAAGAACAACCTGAACAACAACAACAGGAAGAACAACAAGAACAACAAGAACAACAAGAACAACAAGAACAACAAGAACAACAAGAACAACAAGAACAACAAGAACAACAAGAACAACAAGAACAACAAGAACAACAAGAACAACAAGAACAACATGAACAACAAGATCAACAAGAACAACAAGAACAACAAGAACGACAAGAACAACAAGAACAACAAGAACAACAAGATCAACAAGAACAACAAGAACAACAAGAACAACAAGAACAAAAGAACAACAAGAACAACAAGATCAACAACAAGAACAAAAAGAACAACAAGAACAACAAGAGCAACAAGAACAACAAGAACAACAAGATCAACAAGAACAACAAGAACAACAAGAACAACAAGAACAACAAGAACAACAAGAACAACAAGAACAACAAGAACAACAAGAACAAAAGAACAACAAGAACAAAAGAACAACAAGAACAACAAGATCAACAACAAGAACAAAAAGAGCAAAAAGAACAACAAGAACAACAAGAACAACAAGAACAACAAGAACAACAAGAACAACAAGAACAACAAGAACAACAAGACCAACAAGAACAACAAGAACAACAAGAACAACAAGAACAACAAGATCAACAAGAACAACAAGAACAACAAGAACGACAAGAACAGCAAGAACAACAAGAACAACAAGATCAACAAGAACAACAAGAACAACAAGAACAACAAGAACAAAAGAACAACAAGAACAACAAGATCAACAACAAGAACAAAAAGAACAACAAGAACAACAAGAACAACCTGAACAACAACAACAGGAAGAACAACAAGAACAACAAGAACAACAAGAACAACAAGAACAACAAGAACAACAAGAACAACAAGAACAACAAGAACAACAAGAACAACAAGAACAACAAGAACAACATGAACAACAAGATCAACAAGAACAACAAGAACAACAAGAACGACAAGAACAACAAGAACAACAAGAACAACAAGATCAACAAGAACAACAAGAACAACAAGAACAACAAGAACAAAAGAACAACAAGAACAACAAGATCAACAACAAGAACAAAAAGAACAACAAGAACAACAAGAACAACAAGAACAACAAGAACAACAAGAACAACAAGAACAACAAGAACAACAAGAACAACAAGAACAACAAGAACAACAAGAACAACAAGAACAACAAGAACAACAAGGACAACAAGAACAACAAGAACAACAAGAACAACAAGAACAACAAGAACAACAAGAACATCAAGAGCAACAAGAACAACAAGAATAACAAGAAAAGCAAGAACAGCAAGAATAACAAGAACAACAAGAATAACTAGAACAACAAGAACAACAACAACAACAAGAGCAACAACAACAAGATCAACAAAAACAACAACAACATGAACAACAAGAACAACAAGAACAACAAGAACAACAAGAACAAGAACTACATGAACAACAACAACAAGAACGACAAGAACAACATCAACAAGAACGACAAGAACAACATCAACATGAACAACAAGAACAACAAGAACAGCAAGAACAACAAGAACAACAAGAACAACAAGAACAACAAGAACAACAAGAACAACAAGAACAACAAGAACAACAAGAACAACAAGAACAACAAGAACAACAAGAACAACAAGAACATCAAGAACAACAAGAACAACAAGAACGACAAGAACAGCCGGTACAACAAGAACAACAAGAACAACCTGAACAACAACAACAGGAACAACAACGAGAACAACAAGAACAACAAGAACAACAAGAACAACAAGAACAACAAGAACAACAAGAACAACATCAACAAGAACAACAACAACAATAACAACAAGAACAAGAACAACAACAACATGAACGACAAGAACATCAACAACCAGAACAACAAAAAGAACAACAACAACAAAAACAGGAACAACAACAACAAGAACAAGAACAACAACAAGAACAACAAGAACAATAATAACAGCACCAAGATGAACAACAAGAACATCAACAACCGGAACAACAAGAAGAACAAGAACAACAACAACAAGAACGACAAGAACAAAAACAACAAGAACAACAAGAACAACAAGAACAACAAGAACAACAAGAACAACAAGAACAACAAGAACAACAAGAACAACAAGAACAACAAGAACAACAAGAACAACAAGAACAACAAGAACAACAAGAACAACAAGAACAACAAGAACAACAAGAACAACAAGAACAACAAGAACAACAAGAACAACAAGAACAACAAGAACAACAAGAACAACAAGAACAACAAGAACAACAAGAACAACAAGAACAACAAGAACAACAAGAACAACAAGAACAACAAGAACAACAAGAACAACAAGAACAACAAGAACAACAAGAACAACAAGAACAACAAGAACAACAAGAACAACAAGAACAACAAGAACAACAAGAGCAACAAGAACAACAAGAACAACAAGAACAACAAGAACAACAAGAACAACAACAACAGGAACAACAAGAACAACAAGAACAGCAAGAACAACAAGAACAAGAACAGCAAGAACAACAACAACATGAAACTGCATGAACAACAACAACAAGAACGGCAAGAACAACATCAACAAGAACAACAAAAACAACAAGAACAACAACAACAATAACAACAAGAACAAGAACAACAACAACAAGAACAAGAACAACAACAAGAACAACAAGAACAACAATAACAGCACCAAGATGAACAACAAGAACATCAACAACCAGAACAACAAGAACAACAAGAACAACAACAACAAGAACGACAAGAACAAAAACAACAAGAACAACAAGAACAACAAGAACAACAAGAACAACAAGAACAACAAGAACAACAAGAACAACAAGAACAACAAGAACAACAAGAACAACAAGAACAACAAGAACAACAAGAACAACAAGAACAACAAGAACAACAAGAACAACAAGAACAACAAGAACAACAAGAACAACAAGAACAACAAGAACAACAAGAACAACAAGAACAACAAGAACATCAAGAACATCAAGAATAACAAGAACAACAAGAACGACAAGAACAGCCGGTACAACAAGAACAACAAGAACAACCTGAAAAACAACAACGGGAACAACAACAAGAACAGCAAGAACAACAACAACAAGAACAAGAAGAACAACAACAACATGAACAACAAGAACATCAACAACCAGAACAACAACAACAACAACAACAACAACAACAAAAACAGTAACAACAACAACAACAACAAGAATAGCAACAAGAACAACCAGAACATTAAGAACAACAAGAACAACAATAACAACAACAACAAGAACAACTAGGACAACAACAACAACAATACCAACAACAACATGGACAACAAGAACAACAATAACAACAACAACAGGAACAACTAGAACAACAACAACAAGAACAACAAGGACAACAACAACAACAAGAACAACAAGAACATCAAGAACAACAAGAACAACAAGAACGACAAGAACAGCCGGTACAACAAGAACAACAAGAACAACCTGAACAACAACAACAGGAACAACAAAGAGAACAACAAGAACAACAAGAACAACAAGAACATCAAGAACAACAAGAACAACAAGAACGACAAGAACAGCCGGTACAACAAGAACAACAAGAACAACCTGAACAACAACAACAGGAACAACAACGAGAACAACAAGAACAACAAGAACAACAAGAACAACAAGAACAACATCAACAAGATCAACAAAAACAACAAGAACAACAACAATAACAACAAGAACAAGAACAACAACAACATGAACGACAAGAATATCAACAACCAGAACAACAAAAAGAACAACAACAACAAAAACAGGAACAACAACAACAAGAACAAGAACAATAACAAGAACAACAAGAACAACAATAACAACAAGAACAACAAGAACAAAAGAACAACAAGAACAACAAGATCAACAACAAGAACAAAAAGAACAACAAGAACAACAAGAACAACCTGAACAACAACAACAGGAAGAACAACAAGAACAACAAGAACAAAAAGAACAACAAGAACAACAAGAACAACAAGAACAACAAGAACAACAAGAACAACAAGAACAACAAGAACAACATGAACAACAAGATCAACAAGAACAACAAGAACAACAAGAACGACAAGAACAACAAGAACAACAAGAACAACAAGATCAACAAGAACAACAAGAACAACAAGAACAACAAGAACAACAAGAACAACAAGAACAACAAGAACAACAAGAACAAGAACAGCAAGGACAACAACAACAAGAACTACATGAACGTCAACAACAAGAATAACAAGAACAACAACAACATGTACCACAAGAACATCAACAACCAGAACAACCAGAACAACAAGAACAACAAGAGCAACAAGAGCAACAAGAGCCACAAGAGCAACAAGAACAACAAGAACAACAAGATCAACAAGAACAACAAGAACAACAAGAACAACAAGAACAACAAGAACAACAAGAACAACAAGAACAACAAGAACAACAAGAACAAAAGAACAACAAGAACAAAAGAACAACAAGAACAACAAGATCAACAACAAGAACAAAAAGAGCAAAAAGAACAACAAGAACAACAAGAACAACAAGAACAACAAGAACAACAAGAACAACAAGAACAACAAGAACAACAAGAACAACAAGAACAACAAGAACAACAAGAACAACAAGATCAACAAGAACAACAAGAACAACAAGAACGACAAGAACAACAAGAACAACAAGAACAACAAGATCAACAAGAACAACAAGAACAACAAGAACAACAAGAACAACAAGAACAAAAGAACAACAAGAACAACAAGATCAACAACAAGAACGAAAAGAACAACAAGAACAACAAGAACAACCTGAACAACAACAACAGGAAGAACAACAAGAACAACAAGAACAACAAGAACAACAAGAACAACAAGAACAACAAGAACAACAAGAACAACAAGAACAACAAGAACAACATGAACAACAAGATCAACAAGAACAACAAGAACAACAAGAACGACAAGAACAACAAGAACAACAAGAACAACAAGATCAACAAGAACAACAAGAACAACAAGAACAACAAGAACAACAAGAACAAAAGAACAACAAGAACAACAAGAACAACAAGAACAACAAGAACAACAAGAGCAACAAGAACAACAAGAACAACAAGAACAACAAGAACAACAAGAACAACAAGAACAACAAGAACAACAAGAACAACAAGAACAACAAGAACAACAAGAACAACAAGAACAACAAGGACAACAAGAACAACAAGAACAACAAGAACAACAAGAACAACAAGAACAACAAGAACATCAAGAGCAACAAGAACAACAAGAATAACAAGAAAAGCAAGAACAGCAAGAATAACAAGAACAACAAGAATAACTAGAACAACAAGAACAACAACAACAACAAGAGCAACAACAACAAGATCAACAAAAACAACAACAACATGAACAACAAGAACAACAAGAACAACAAGAACAACAAGAACAAGAACTACATGAACAACAACAACAAGAACGACAAGAACAACATCAACAAGAACGACAAGAACAACATCAACATGAACAACAAGAACAACAAGAACAACAAGAACAACAAGAACAACAAGAACAACAAGAACAACAAGAACAACAAGAACAACAAGAACAACAAGAACAACAAGAACAACAAGAGCAACAAGAACAACAAGAACAACAAGAACAACAAGAACAACAAGAACAACAACAACAGGAACAACAAGAACAACAAGAACAGCAAGAACAACAAGAACAAGAACAGCAAGAACAACAACAACATGAAACTGCATGAACAACAACAACAAGAACGGCAAGAACAACATCAACAAGAACAACAAAAACAACAAGAACAACAACAACAATAACAACAAGAACAAGAACAACAACAACAAGAACAAGAACAACAACAAGAACAACAAGAACAACAATAACAGCACCAAGATGAACAACAAGAACATCAACAACCAGAACAACAAGAACAACAAGAACAACAACAACAAGAACGACAAGAACAAAAACAACAAGAACAACAAGAACAACAAGAACAACAAGAACAACAAGAACAACAAGAACAACAAGAACAACAAGAACAACAAGAACAACAAGAACAACAAGAACAACAAGAACAACAAGAACAACAAGAACAACAAGAACAACAAGAACAACAAGAACAACAAGAACAACAAGAACAACAAGAACAACAAGAACAACAAGAACAACAAGAACAACAAGAACAACAAGAACAACAAGAACAACAAGAACAACAAGAACAACAAGAACAACAAGAACAACAAGAACAACAAGAACAACAAGAACATCAAGAACATCAAGAATAACAAGAACAACAAGAACGACAAGAACAGCCGGTACAACAAGAACAACAAGAACAACCTGAAAAACAACAACGGGAACAACAACAAGAACAGCAAGAACAACAACAACAAGAACAAGAAGAACAACAACAACATGAACAACAAGAACATCAACAACCAGAACAACAACAACAACAACAACAACAAAAACAGTAACAACAACAACAACAACAAGAACAGCAACAAGAACAACCAGAACATTAAGAACAACAAGAACAACAATAACAACAACAACAAGAACAACTAGGACAACAACAACAACAATACCAACAACAACATGGACAACAAGAACAACAATAACAACAACAACAGGAACAACTAGAACAACAACAACAAGAACAACAAGGACAACAACAACAACAAGAACAACAAGAACATCAAGAACAACAAGAACAACAAGAACGACAAGAACAGCCGGTACAACAAGAACAACAAGAACAACCTGAACAACAACAACAGGAACAACAAAGAGAACAACAAGAACAACAAGAACAACAAGAACATCAAGAACAACAAGAACAACAAGAACGACAAGAACAGCCGGTACAACAAGAACAACAAGAACAACCTGAACAACAACAACAGGAACAACAACGAGAACAACAAGAACAACAAGAACAACAAGAACAACAAGAACAACATCAACAAGATCAACAAAAACAACAAGAACAACAACAATAACAACAAGAACAAGAACAACAACAACATGAACGACAAGAATATCAACAACCAGAACAACAAAAAGAACAACAACAACAAAAACAGGAACAACAACAACAAGAACAAGAACAATAACAAGAACAACAAGAACAACAAGAACAACAAGAACAACAAGAACAACAAGAACAACAAGAACAACAAGAACAACAAGAACAACAAGAACAACAACAACAGGAACAACAAGAACAACAAGAACAGCAAGAACAACAAGAACAGCAAGAACAACAAGGACAACAAGAACAACAAGAACAACAAGAACAACAAGAACAACAAGAACAACAAGAACAACAAGAACAACAAGAACAACAAGAACATCAAGAGCAACAAGAACGACAAGAATAACAAGAAAAGCAAGAACAGCAAGAATAACAAGAACAACAAGAATAACTAGAACAACAAGAACAACAACAACAACAAGAGCAACAACAACAAGATCAACAAAAACAACAACAACATGAACAACAAGAACAACAAGAACAACAAGAACAACAAGAACAAGAACTACATGAACAACAACAACAAGAACGACAAGAACAACATCAACAAGAACGACAAGAACAACATCAACATGAACAACAAGAACAACAAGAACAGCAAGAACAACAAGAACAACAAGAACAACAAGAACAACAAGAACAACAAGAACAACAAGAACAACAAGAACATCAAGAACAACAAGAACAACAAGAACGACAAGAACAGCCGGTACAACAAGAACAACAAGAACAACCTGAACAACAACAACAGGAACAACAACGAGAACAACGAGAACAACAAGAACAACAAGAACAACAAGAACAACAAGAACAACATCAACAAGAACAACAACAACAATAACAACAAGAACAAGAACAACAACAACATGAACGACAAGAACATCAACAACCAGAACAACAAAAAGAACAACAACAACAAAAACAGGAACAACAACAACAAGAACAAGAACAACAACAAGAACAACAAGAACAATAATAACAGCACCAAGATGAACAACAAGAACATCAACAACCGGAACAACAAGAAGAACAAGAACAACAACAACAAGAACGACAAGAACAAAAACAACAAGAACAACAAGAACAACAAGAACAACAAGAACAACAAGAACAACAAGAACAACAAGAACAACAAGAACAACAAGAACAACAAGAACAACAAGAACAACAAGAGCAACAAGAACAACAAGAACAACAAGAACAACAAGAACAACAAGAACAACAAGAACAACAAGAACAACAAGAACAACAAGAACAACAAGAACAACAAGAACAACAAGAACAACAAGAACAACAAGAACAACAAGAACAACAAGAACAACAAGAACAACAAGAACAACAAGAACAACAAGAACAACAAGAACAACAAGAACAACAAGAACAACAAGAACAACAAGAACAACAAGAACAACAAGAACAACAAGAACGACAAGAACAACAAGAACAACAAGAACAACAAGAACAACAAGAACAACAAGAGCAACAAGAACAACAAGAACAACAAGAACAACAAGAACAACAAGAACAACAACAACAGGAACAACAAGAACAACAAGAACAGCAAGAACAACAAGAACAAGAACAGCAAGAACAACAACAACATGAAACTGCATGAACAACAACAACAAGAACGGCAAGAACAACATCAACAAGAACAACAAAAACAACAAGAACAACAACAACAATAACAACAAGAACAAGAACAACAACAACAAGAACAAGAACAACAACAAGAACAACAAGAACAACAATAACAGCACCAAGATGAACAACAAGAACATCAACAACCAGAACAACAAGAAGAACGAGAACAACAACAACAAGAACGACAAGAACAAAAACAACAAGACCAACAAGAACAACAAGAACAACAAGAACAACAAGAACAACAAGAACAACAAGAACAACAAGAACAACAAGAACAACAAGAACAACAAGAACAACAAGAACAACAAGAACAACAAGAACAACAAGAACAACAAGAACAACAAGAACAACAAGAACAACAAGAACAACAAGAACAACAAGAACAACAAGAACAACAAGAACAACAAGAACAACAAGAACAACAAGAACAACAAGAACAACAAGAACAACAAGAACAACAAGAACAACAAGAACAACAAGAACAACAAGAACAACAAGAACAACAAGAACAACAAGAACATCAAGAACAACAAGAACAACAATAACAACAACAACAAGAACAACTAGGACAACAACAACAACAATACCAACAACAACATGGACAACAAGAACAACAACAACAATAACAACAAGAACAAGAACAACAACAACATGAACGACAAGAACATCAACAACCAGAACAACAAAAAGAACAACAACAACAAAAACAGGAACAACAACAACAAGAACAAGAACAACAAGAACAACAAGAACAACAATAACAGCACCAAGATGAACAACAAGAACATCAACAACCAGAACAACAAGAAGAACAAGAACAACAACAACAAGAACGACAAGAACAAAAACAACAAGATCAACAAGAACAACAAGAACAACAAGAACAACAAGAACAACAAGAACAACAAGAACAACAAGAACAACAAGAACAACAAGAACAACAACAACAGGAACAACAAGAACAACAAGAACAGCAAGAACAACAAGAACAAGAACAGCAAGATCAACAACAACATGAAACTGCATGAACAACAACAACAAGAACGGCAAGAACAACATCAACAAGAACAACAAAAACAACAAGAACAACAACAACAATAACAACAAGAACAAGAACAACAAGAACAAGAACAAGAACAACAACAAGAACAACAAGAACAACAATAACAGCACCAAGATGAACAACAAGAACATCAACAACCAGAACAACAAGAAGAACAAGAACAACAACAACAAGAACGACAAGAACAAAAACAACAAGAACAACAAGAACAACAAGAACAACAACAACAGGAACAACAAGAAAAACAAGAACAGCAAGAACAACAAGAACAAGAACAGCAAGAGCAACAACAACAAGAACTACATGAACAACAACAACAAGAACGACAAGAACAACATCAACAAGAACAACAAAAACAACAAGAACAACAACAACAATAACAACAAGAACAAGAACAACAACAACATGAACGACAAGAACATCAACAACCAGAACAACAAGAAGAACAACAACAACAAAAACAGGAACTACAACAACAAGAACAAGAACAACAACAAGAACAACAAGAACAACAATAACAGCACCAAGAAGAACAACAACAACAAAAACAGGAACAACAACAACAAGAACAACAAGAGCAACAAGAACAACAAGAACAACAAGATCAACAAGAACAACAAGAACAACAAGATCAACAAGAACAACAAGATCAACAAGAACAACAAGAACAACATGAACAACAAGAACAACAAGAACAACAAGAACAACAAGAACAACAAGAACAACAAGAACAACAAGAACAACAAGAACAACAAGAACAACAAGAACAACAAGAACACCAAGAACAACAAGAACAACAAGAACAACAAGAACAACAAGAACAACAAGAACAACAAGAACATCAAGAACAACAAGAACAACAAGAACGACAAGAACAGCCGGTACAACAAGAACAACAAGAACAACCTGAACAACAACAACAGGAACAACAACGAGAACAACAAGAACAACATCAACAAGAACAACAACAACAATAACAACAAGAACAAGAACAACAACAACATGAACGACAAGAACATCAACAACCACAACAACAAAAACAGGAACAACAACAACAAGAACAAGAACAACAACAAGAACAACAAGAACAATAATAACAGCACCAAGATGAACAACAAGAACATCAACAACCGGAACAACAAGAAGAACAAGAACAACAACAACAAGAACGACAAGAACAAAAACAACAAGAACAACAAGAACAACAAGAACAACAAGAACAACAAGAACAACAAGAACAACAAGAACAACAAGAACAACAAGAACAACAACAAGAACAACAAGAACAACAAGAACAACAAGAACAACAAGAACAACAAGAACAACAAGAACAACAAGAACAACAAGAACAACAAGAACAACAAGAACAACAAGAACAACAAGAACAACAAGAACAACAAGAACAACAAGAACAACAAGAACAACAAGAACAACAAGAACAACAAGAACAACAAGAGCAACAAGAACAACAAGAACAACAAGAACAACAACAACAGGAACAACAAGAACAACAAGAACAGCAAGAACAACAAGAACAAGAACAGCAAGAACAACAACAACATGAAACTGCATGAACAACAACAACAAGAACGGCAAGAACAACATCAACAAGAACAACAAAAACAACAAGAACAACAACAACAATAACAACAAGAACAAGAACAACAACAACAAGAACAAGAACAACAACAAGAACAACAAGAACAACAATAACAGCACCAAGATGAACAACAAGAACATCAACAACCAGAACAACAAGAAGAACAAGAACAACAACAACAAGAACGACAAGAACAAAAACAACAAGAACAACAAGAACAACAAGAACAACAAGAACAACAAGAACAACAAGAACAACAAGAACAACAAGAACAACAAGAACAACAAGAACAACAAGAACAACAAGAACAACATGAACAACAAGAACAACAAGAACAACAAGAACAACAAGAACAACAAGAACAACAAGAACAACAAGAACAACAAGAACAACAAGAACAACAAGAACAACAAGAACAACAAGAACATCAAGAACATCAAGAATAACAAGAACAACAAGAACGACAAGAACAGCCGGTACAACAAGAACAACAAGAACAACCTGAAAAACAACAACGGGAACAACAACAAGAACAACAAGAACAACAACAACAAGAACAAGAAGAACAACAACAACATGAACAACAAGAACATCAACAACCAGAACAACAACAACAACAACAACAACAAAAACAGTAACAACAACAACAACAACAAGAACAGCAACAAGAACAACCAGAACATTAAGAACAACAAGAACAACAATAACAACAACAACAAGAACAACTAGGACAACAACAACAACAATACCAACAACAACATGGACAACAAGAACAACAATAACAACAACAACAGGAACAACTAGAACAACAACAACAAGAACAACAAGGACAACAACAACAACAAGAACAACAAGAACATCAAGAACAACAAGAACAACAAGAACGACAAGAACAGCCGGTACAACAAGAACAACAAGAACAACCTGAACAACAACAACAGGAACAACAAAGAGAACAACAAGAACAACAAGAACAACAAGAACATCAAGAACAACAAGAACAACAAGAACGACAAGAACAGCCGGTACAACAAGAACAACAAGAACAACCTGAACAACAACAACAGGAACAACAACGAGAACAACAAGAACAACAAGAACAACAAGAACAACAAGAACAACAAGAACAACATCAACAAGATCAACAAAAACAACGAGAACAACAACAACAATAACAACAAGAACAAGAACAACAACAACATGAACGACAAGAATATCAACAACCAGAACAACAAAAAGAACAACAACAACAAAAACAGGAACAACAACAACAAGAACAAGAACAATAACAAGAACAACAAGAACAACAATAACAGCACCAAGATGAACAACAAGAACATCAACAACCAGAACAACAAGAAGAACAAGAACAACAACAACAAGAACGACAAGAACAAAAACAACAAGAACAACAAGAACAACAAGAACAACAAGAACAACAAGAACAACAAGAACAACAAGAACAACAAGAACAACAAGAACAACAAGAACATCCAAAACACCAAGAACAACAAGAACAACAAGTACAACAAGAACAACAAGAACAACAAGAACAACAAGAACAACAAGAACAACAAGAACAACAAGAACAACAAGAACATCAAGAATAACAAGAACAACAAGAACGACAAGAACAGCCGGTACAACAAGAACAACAAGAACAACAAGAACAACAAGAACAACAAGAACAACAAGAACAACAAGAACAACAAGAACAACAAGAACAACAAGAACAACAAGAACAACAAGAACAACAAGAACAACAAGAACAACAAGAACAACAAGAACAACAAGAACAACAAGAACAACAAGAACAACAACAACAGGAACAACAAGAACAACAAGAACAGCAAGAACAACAAGAACAAGAACAGCAAGAACAACAAGGACAACAAGAACAACAAGGACAACAAGAACAACAAGAACAACAAGAACAACAAGAACAACAAGAACAACAAGAACAACAAGAACATCAAGAGCAACAAGAACAACAAGAATAACAAGAAAAGCAAGAACAGCAAGAATAACAAGAACAACAAGAATAACTAGAACAACAAGAACAACAACAACAACAAGAGCAACAACAACAAGATCAACAAAAACAACAACAACATGAACAACAAGAACAACAAGAACAACAAGAACAAGAACTACATGAACAACAACAACAAGAACGACAAGAACAACATCAACAAGAACGACAAGAACAACATCAACATGAACAACAAGAACAACAAGAACAGCAAGAACAACAAGAACAACAAGAACAACAAGAACAACAAGAACAACAAGAACAACAAGAACAACAAGAACAACAAGAACATCAAGAACAACAAGAACAACAAGAACGACAAGAACAGCCGGTACAACAAGAACAACAAGAACAACCTGAACAACAACAACAGGAACAACAACGAGAACAACAAGAACAACAAGAACAACAAGAACAACAAGAACAACAAGAACAACATCAACAAGAACAACAACAACAATAACAACAAGAACAAGAACAACAACAACATGAACGACAAGAACATCAACAACCAGAACAACAAAAAGAACAACAACAACAAAAACAGGAACAACAACAACAAGAACAAGAACAAGAACAACAACAAGAACAACAAGAACAATAATAACAGCACCAAGATGAACAACAAGAACATCAACAACCGGAACAACAAGAAGAACAAGAACAACAACAACAAGAACGACAAGAACAAAAACAACAAGAACAACAAGAACAACAAGAACAACAAGAACAACAAGAACAACAAGAACAACAAGAACAACAAGAACAACAAGAACAACAAGAACAACAAGAACAACAAGAACAACAAGAACAACAAGAACAACAAGAACAACAAGAACAACAAGAACAACAAGAACAACAAGAACAACAAGAACAACAAGAACAACAAGAACAACAAGAACAACAAGAACAACAAGAACAACAAGAACAACAAGAACAACAAGAACAACAAGAACAACAAGAACAACAAGAACAACAAGAACAACAAGAACAACAAGAACAACAAGAACAACAAGAACAACAAGAACAACAAGAACAACAAGAACAACAAGAACAACAAGAACAACAAGAACAACAAGAACAACAAGAACAACAAGAACAACAAGAGCAACAAGAACAACAAGAACAACAAGAACAACAAGAACAACAAGAACAACAACAACAGGAACAACAAGAACAACAAGAACAGCAAGAACAACAAGAACAAGAACAGCAAGAACAACAACAACATGAAACTGCATGAACAACAACAACAAGAACGGCAAGAACAACATCAATAAGAACAACAAAAACAACAAGAACAACAACAACAATAACAACAAGAACAAGAACAACAACAACAAGAACAAGAACAACAACAAGAACAACAAGAACAACAATAACAGCACCAAGATGAACAACAAGAACATCAACAACCAGAACAACAAGAAGAACAAGAACAACAACAACAAGAACGACAAGAACAAAAACAACAAGAACAACAAGAACAACAAGAACAACAAGAACAACAAGAACAACAAGAACAACAAGAACAACAAGAACAACAAGAACAACAAGAACAACAAGAACAACAAGAACAACAAGAACAACAAGAACAACAAGAACAACAAGAACAACAAGAACAACAAGAACAACAAGAACAACAAGAACAACAAGAACAACAAGAACAACAAGAACAACAAGAACAACAAGAACAACAAGAACAACAAGAACAACAAGAACAACAAGAACATCAAGAACATCAAGAATAACAAGAACAACAAGAACGACAAGAACAGCCGGTACAACAAGAACAACAAGAACAACCTGAAAAACAACAACGGGAACAACAACAAGAACAACAAGAACAACAACAACAAGAACAAGAAGAACAACAACAACATGAACAACAAGAACATCAACAACCAGAACAACAACAACAACAACAACAACAAAAACAGTAACAACAACAACAACAACAAGAACAGCAACAAGAACAACCAGAACATTAAGAACAACAAGAACAACAATAACAACAACAACAAGAACAACTAGGACAACAACAACAACAATACCAACAACAGCATGGACAACAAGAACAACAACAACAATAACAACAAGAACAAGAACAACAACAACATGAACGACAAGAACATCAACAACCAGAACAACAAAAAGAACAACAACAACAAAAACAGGAACAACAACAACAAGAACAAGAACAACAAGAACAACAAGAACAACAATAACAGCACCAAGATGAACAACAAGAACATCAACAACCAGAACAACAAGAAGAACAAGAACAACAACAACAAGAACGACAAGAACAAAAACAACAAGATCAACAAGAACAACAAGAACAACAAGAACAACAAGAACAACAAGAACAACAAGAACAACAAGAACAACAAGAACAACAAGAACAACAAGAACAACAAGAACAACAAGAACAACAAGAACAACAAGAACAACAAGAACAACAAGAATAACAAGAACAACAAGCACAACAAGAACAACAAGAACATCAAGAACAACAAGAACAACAAGAACGACAAGAACAGCCGGTACAACAAGAACAACAAGAACAACCTGAACAACAACAACAGGAACAACAACGAGAACAACAAGAACAACAAGAACAACAAGAACAACAAGAACAACATCAACAACATCAACAAAAACAACAAGAACAACAACAACAATAACAACAAGAACAAGAACAACAACAACATGAACGACAAGAATATCAACAACCAGAACAACAAAAAGAACAACAACAACAAAAACAGGAACAACAACGACAAGAACAAGAACAACAACAAGAACAACAAGAACAACAATAACAACACCAAGATGAACAACAAGAACATCAACAACCAGAACAACAAGAAGAACAAGAACAACAACAACAAGAACGACAAGAACAAAAACAACAAGAACGACAAGAACAACAAGAACAACAAGAACAACAAGAACAACAAGAACAACAAGAACAACAAGAACAACAAGAACAACAAGAACAACAAGAACAACAAGAACATCCAAAACACCAAGAACAACAAGAACAACAAGAACAACAAGTACAACAAGAACAACAAGAACAACAAGAACAACAAGAACAACAAGAACAACAAGAACAACAAGAACAACAAGAACAACAAGAACAACAAGAACAACAAGAACAACAAGAACATCAAGAATAACAAGAACAACAAGAACGACAAGAACAGCCGGTACAACAAGAACAACAAGAACAACAAGAACAACAAGAACAACAAGAACAACAAGAACAACAAGAACAACAAGAACAACAAGAACAACAAGAACAACAAGAACAACAAGAACAACAAGAACAACAAGAACAACAAGAACAACAAGAACAACAACAACAGGAACAACAAGAACAACAAGAACAGCAAGAACAACAAGAACAAGAACAGCAAGATCAACAACAACATGAAACTGCATGAACAACAACAACAAGAACGGCAAGAACAACATCAACAAGAACAACAAAAACAACAAGAACAACAACAACAATAACAACAAGAACAAGAACAACAAGAACAAGAACAAGAACAACAACAAGAACAACAAGAACAACAATAACAGCACCAAGATGAACAACAAGAACATCAACAACCAGAACAACAAGAAGAACAAGAACAACAACAACAAGAACGACAAGAACAAAAACAACAAGAACAACAAGAACAACAAGAACAACAACAACAGGAACAACAAGAACAACAAGAACAGCAAGAACAACAAGAACAAGAACAGCAAGAGCAACAACAACAAGAACTACATGAACAACAACAACAAGAACGACAAGAACAACATCAACAAGAACAACAAAAACAACAAGAACAACAACAACAATAACAACAAGAACAAGAACAACAACAACATGAACGACAAGAACATCAACAACCAGAACAACAAGAAGAACAACAACAACAAAAACAGGAACAACAACAACAAGAACAAGAACAACAACAAGAACAACAAGAACAACAATAACAGCACCAAGAAGAACAACAACAACAAAAACAGGAACAACAACAACAAGAACAAGAACAACAACAAGAACAACAAGAACAACAAGATCAACAAGAACAACAAGAACAACAAGAACATCAAGAACAACACGAAGAACAAGAACAACAAGAACAACATGAACAACAAGAACAACAAGAACAACAAGAACAACAAGAACAACAAGAACAACAAGAACAACAAGAACAACAAGAACAACAAGAACAACAAGAACAACAAGAACAACAAGAACAACAAGAACACCAAGAACAACAAGAACAACAAGAACAACAAGAACAACAAGAAGAACAAGAGCAACAAGAACAACAAGAACAACAAGATCAACAAGAACAACAAGAACAACAAGATCAACAAGAACAACAAGATCAACAAGATCAACAAGAACAACAAGAACAACAAGAACAACAAGATCAACAAGAACAACAAGAACAACAAGAACAACAAGAACAACAAGAACAAAAGAACAACAAGAACAACAAGATCAACAACAAGAACAAAAAGAACAACAAGAACAACAAGAACAACAAGAACAACAAGAACAACAAGAACAACAAGAACAACAAGAACAACAAGAACAACAAGAACAACAAGAACAACAAGAACAACAAGGACAACAAGAACAACAAGAACAACAAGAACAACAAGAACAACAAGAACATCAAGAGCAACAAGAACGACAAGAATAACAAGAAAAGCAAGAACAACAAGAACAACAAGAACAACAAGAACAACAAGAACAAGAAGAACAACAAGAGCAACAAGAACAACAAGAACAACAAGAACAACAAGAACAACAAGAACAACAAGAACAACAAGAGCAACAAGAACAACAAGAACAACAAGATCAACAAGAACAACAAGAACAACAAGATCAACAAGAACAACAAGATCAACAAGAACAACAAGAACAACAAGAACAACAAGAACAACAAGAACAACAAGATCAACAAGAACAACAAGAACAACAAGAACAACAAGAACAACAAGAACAAAAGAACAACAAGAACAACAAGATCAACAACAAGAACAAAAAGAACAACAAGAACAACAAGAACAACAAGAACAACAAGAACAACAAGAACAACAAGAACAACAAGAACAACAAGAACAACAAGAACAACAAGGACAACAAGAACAACAAGAACAACAAGAACAACAAGAACAACAAGAACAACAAGAACATCAAGAGCAACAAGAACAACAAGAATAACAAGAAAAGCAAGAACAGCAAGAATAACAAGAACAACAAGAACAAGTAGAACAACAAGAACAACAACAACAACAAGAGCAACAACAACAAGATCAACAAAAACAACAACAACATGAACAACAAGAACAACAAGAACAACAAGAACAACAAGAACAAGAACTACATGAACAACAACAACAAGAACGACAAGAACAACATCAACAAGAACGACAAGAACAACATCAACATGAACAACAAGAACAACAAGAACAGCAAGAACAACAAGAACAACAAGAACAACAAGAACAACAAGAACAACAAGAACAAGAACAGCAAGGACAACATCAACAAGAACTACATGAACGTCAACAACAAGAATAACAAGAACAACAACAACATGTACCACAAGAACATCAACAACCAGAACAACCAGAACACCAAGAACAAAAAGAGCAACAAGAGCAACAAGAGCCACAAGAGCAACAAGAACAACAAGAACAACAAGATCAACAAGAACAACAAGAACAACAAGAACATCAAGAACAACACGAACAACAAGAACAACAAGAACAACATGAACAACAAGAAGAACAAGAACAACAAGAACAACAAGAACAACAAGAACAACAAGAACAACAAGAACAACAAGAACAAGAACAGCAAGAACAACAACAACAAGAACTACATGAACAACAACAACAAGAACAACAACAACAACAACAACAAAAACTGGAATAACAACAACATCACCAACAAGACCAACAACAAGAACAACAACAACATGAACAACAAGAACATCAACAACCAGAACATTAAGAACAACAAGAACAACTAGAACAACAACAACAAGAACAACAAAACCAACAACAACATGAACAACAAGAACAACAATAACAACAACAACAAGGACAACTAGAACGACAACAACAACAAGAACAACAAGGACAACGAGAACAACAAGAACAACAAGAACAACAAGAACAACAAGAACAACAAGAACAACAAGAACAACAAGAACAACAAGAACAACAAGAACAACAAGAACAACAACAACAGGAACAACAAGAACAACAAGAACAGCAAGAACAACAAGAACAAGAACAGCAAGATCAACAACAACATGAAACTGCATGAACAACAACAACAAGAACGGCAAGAACAACATCAACAAGAACAACAAAAACAACAAGAACAACAACAACAATAACAACAAGAACAAGAACAACAAGAACAAGAACAAGAACAACAACAAGAACAACAAGAACAACAATAACAGCACCAAGATGAACAACAAGAACATCAACAACCAGAACAACAAGAAGAACAAGAACAACAACAACAAGAACGACAAGAACAAAAACAACAAGAACAACAAGAACAACAAGAACAACAACAACAGGAACAACAAGAACAACAAGAACAGCAAGAACAACAAGAACAAGAACAGCAAGAGCAACAACAACAAGAACTACATGAACAACAACAACAAGAACGACAAGAACAACATCAACAAGAACAACAAAAACAACAAGAACAACAACAACAATAACAACAAGAACAAGAACAACAACAACATGAACGACAAGAACATCAACAACCAGAACAACAAGAAGAACAACAACAACAAAAACAGGAACAACAACAACAAGAACAAGAACAACAACAAGAACAACAAGAACAACAATAACAGCACCAAGAAGAACAACAACAACAAAAACAGGAACAACAACAACAAGAACAAGAACAACAACAAGAACAACAAGAACAACAAGATCAACAAGAACAACAAGAACAACAAGAACATCAAGAACAACACGAAGAACAAGAACAACAAGAACAACATGAACAACAAGAACAACAAGAACAACAAGAACAACAAGAACAACAAGAACAACAAGAACAACAAGAACAACAAGAACAACAAGAACAACAAGAACAACAAGAACAACAAGAACACCAAGAACAACAAGAACAACAAGAACAACAAGAACAACAAGAAGAACAAGAGCAACAAGAACAACAAGAACAACAAGATCAACAAGAACAACAAGAACAACAAGATCAACAAGAACAACAAGATCAACAAGATCAACAAGAACAACAAGAACAACAAGAACAACAAGATCAACAAGAACAACAAGAACAACAAGAACAACAAGAACAACAAGAACAAAAGAACAACAAGAACAACAAGATCAACAACAAGAACAAAAAGAACAACAAGAACAACAAGAACAACAAGAACAACAAGAACAACAAGAACAACAAGAACAACAAGAACAACAAGAACAACAAGAACAACAAGAACATCAAGAGCAACAAGAACGACAAGAATAACAAGAAAAGCAAGAACAGCAAGAATAACAAGAACAACAAGAACAACTAGAACAACAAGAACAACAAGAATAACAAGAACAACAAGAACAACAAGAACAACAAGAACAACAAGAACAACAAGAACAACAAGAACAACAAGAACAACAAGAGCAACAAGAACAACAAGAACAACAAGAGCAACAAGAACAACAAGAACAACAAGAACAACAAGAACAACAAGAACAACAAGAACAACAAGAGCAACAAGAACAACAAGAACAACAAGATCAACAAGAACAACAAGAACAACAAGATCAACAAGAACAACAAGATCAACAAGAACAACAAGAACAACAAGAACAACAAGAACAACAAGATCAACAAGAACAACAAGAACAACAAGAACAACAAGAACAACAAGAACAAAAGAACAACAAGAACAACAAGATCAACAACAAGAACAAAAAGAACAACAAGAACAACAAGAACAACAAGAACAACAAGAACAACAAGAACAACAAGAACAACAAGAACAACAAGAACAACAAGAACAACAAGAACAACAAGAACAACAAGAACAACAAGGACAACAAGAACAACAAGAACAACAAGAACAACAAGAACAACAAGAACAACAAGAACATCAAGAGCAACAAGAACAACAAGAATAACAAGAAAAGCAAGAACAGCAAGAATAACAAGAACAACAAGAACAACTAGAACAACAAGAACAACAACAACAACAAGAGCAACAACAACAAGATCAACAAAAACAACAACAACATGAACAACAAGAACAACAAGAACAACAAGAACAACAAGAACAAGAACTACATGAACAACAACAACAAGAACGACAAGAACAACATCAACAAGAACGACAAGAACAACATCAACATGAACAACAAGAACAACAAGAACAGCAAGAACAACAAGAACAACAAGAACAACAAGAACAACAAGAACAACAAGAACAACAAGAACAAGAACAGCAAGGACAACATCAACAAGAACTACATGAACGTCAACAACAAGAATAACAAGAACAACAACAACATGTACCACAAGAACATCAACAACCAGAACAACCAGAACACCAAGAACAACAAGAGCAACAAGAGCAACAAGAGCCACAAGAGCAACAAGAACAACAAGAACAACAAGATCAACAAGAACAACAAGAACAACAAGAACATCAAGAACAACACGAACAACAAGAACAACAAGAACAACATGAACAACAAGAAGAACAAGAACAACAAGAACAACAAGAACAACAAGAACAACAAGAACAACAAGAACAACAAGAACAAGAACAGCAAGAACAACAACAACAAGAACTACATGAACAACAACAACAAGAACAACAACAACAACAACAACAAAAACTGGAATAACAACAACATCACCAACAAGACCAACAACAAGAACAACAACAACATGAACAACAAGAACATCAACAACCAGAACATTAAGAACAACAAGAACAACTAGAACAACAACAACAAGAACAACAAAACCAACAACAACATGAACAACAAGAACAACAATAACAACAACAACAAGGACAACTAGAACGACAACAACAACAAGAACAACAAGGACAACAAGAACAACAAGAACAACAAGAACAACAAGAACAACAAGAACAACAAGAACAACAAGAACAACAAGAACAACAAGAACAACAAGATCAACAAGAACAACAAGAACAACAAGATCAACAAGAACAACAAGAACAACAAGAACAACAAGAACAAGAACAGCAAGAACAACAACAACAAGAACTACATGAACAGCAACAACAAGAACAACAACAACAACAACAACAACAAAAACTGGAATAACAACAACATCACCAACAAGACCAACAACAAGAACAACAACAACATGAACAACAAGAACATCAACAACCAGATCAACAAGAACAACAATAACAACAATAACAACAAGAACAACAAGAATAACAAGAACAACAAGAACATCAAGAACAACAAGAACAACAAGAGCAACAAGAACAACAAGAACAACAAGAACAACAAGAACAACAAGAACAACAAGAACAACAAGAACAACAAGATCATCAAGAACAACAAGAACAACAAGAACAAGAACAGCAAGAACAACAACAACAAGAACTACATGAACAACAACAACAAGAACAACAACAACAACAACAACAAAAACTGGAATAACAACAACATCACCAACAAGACCAACAACAAGAACAACAACAACATGAACAACAAGAACATCAACAACCAGAACATTAAGAACAACAAGAACAACTAGAACAACAACAACAAGAACAACAAAACCAACAACAACATGAACAACAAGAACAACAATAACAACAACAACAAGGACAACTAGAACGACAACAACAACAAGAACAACAAGGACAACGAGAACAACAAGAACAACAAGAACAACAAGAACAACAAGAACAACAAGAACAACAAGAACAACAAGAACAACAAGAACAACAAGAACAACAAGAACAACAAGAACAACAACAACAGGAACAACAAGAACAACAAGAACAGCAAGAACAACAAGAACAAGAACAGCAAGATCAACAACAACATGAAACTGCATGAACAACAACAACAAGAACGGCAAGAACAACATCAACAAGAACAACAAAAACAACAAGAACAACAACAACAATAACAACAAGAACAAGAACAACAAGAACAAGAACAAGAACAACAACAAGAACAACAAGAACAACAATAACAGCACCAAGATGAACAACAAGAACATCAACAACCAGAACAACAAGAAGAACAAGAACAACAACAACAAGAACGACAAGAACAAAAACAACAAGAACAACAAGAACAACAAGAACAACAACAACAGGAACAACAAGAACAACAAGAACAGCAAGAACAACAAGAACAAGAACAGCAAGAGCAACAACAACAAGAACTACATGAACAACAACAACAAGAACGACAAGAACAACATCAACAAGAACAACAAAAACAACAAGAACAACAACAACAATAACAACAAGAACAAGAACAACAACAACATGAACGACAAGAACATCAACAACCAGAACAACAAGAAGAACAACAACAACAAAAACAGGAACAACAACAACAAGAACAAGAACAACAACAAGAACAACAAGAACAACAATAACAGCACCAAGAAGAACAACAACAACAAAAACAGGAACAACAACAACAAGAACAAGAACAACAACAAGAACAACAAGAACAACAAGATCAACAAGAACAACAAGAACAACAAGAACATCAAGAACAACACGAAGAACAAGAACAACAAGAACAACATGAACAACAAGAACAACAAGAACAACAAGAACAACAAGAACAACAAGAACAACAAGAACAACAAGAACAACAAGAACAACAAGAACAACAAGAACAACAAGAACAACAAGAACACCAAGAACAACAAGAACAACAAGAACAACAAGAACAACAAGAAGAACAAGAGCAACAAGAACAACAAGAACAACAAGATCAACAAGAACAACAAGAACAACAAGATCAACAAGAACAACAAGATCAACAAGATCAACAAGAACAACAAGAACAACAAGAACAACAAGATCAACAAGAACAACAAGAACAACAAGAACAACAAGAACAACAAGAACAAAAGAACAACAAGAACAACAAGATCAACAACAAGAACAAAAAGAACAACAAGAACAACAAGAACAACAAGAACAACAAGAACAACAAGAACAACAAGAACAACAAGAACAACAAGAACAACAAGAACAACAAGAACAACAAGAACAACAAGAACAACAAGAACAACAAGAACAACAAGGACAACAAGAACAACAAGAACAACAAGAACAACAAGAACAACAAGAACATCAAGAGCAACAAGAACGACAAGAATAACAAGAAAAGCAAGAACAGCAAGAATAACAAGAACAACAAGAACAACTAGAACAACAAGAACAACAAGAATAACAAGAACAACAAGAACAACAAGAACAACAAGAACAACAAGAACAACAAGAACAACAAGAACAACAAGAACAACAAGAGCAACAAGAACAACAAGAACAACAAGAGCAACAAGAACAACAAGAACAACAAGAACAACAAGAACAACAAGAACAACAAGAACAACAAGAGCAACAAGAACAACAAGAACAACAAGATCAACAAGAACAACAAGAACAACAAGATCAACAAGAACAACAAGATCAACAAGAACAACAAGAACAACAAGAACAACAAGAACAACAAGATCAACAAGAACAACAAGAACAACAAGAACAACAAGAACAACAAGAACAAAAGAACAACAAGAACAACAAGATCAACAACAACATGAACCACAAGAACAACAAGAACAGCAAGAACAACAAGAACAACAAGAACAACAAGAACAACAAGAACAACAAGAACAACAAGAACAACAAGAACAACAAGAACAACAAGGACAACAAGAACAACAAGAACAACAATTACAACAAGAACAACAAGAACAACAAGAACATCAAGAGCAACAAGAACAACAAGAATAACAAGAAAAGCAAGAACAGCAAGAATAACAAGAACAACAAGAACAACTAGAACAACAAGAACAACAACAACAACAAGAGCAACAACAACAAGATCAACAAAAACAACAACAACATGAACAACAAGAACAACAAGAACAACAAGAACAACAAGAACAAGAACTACATGAACAACAACAACAAGAACGACAAGAACAACATCAACAAGAACGACAAGAACAACATCAACATGAACAACAAGAACAACAAGAACAGCAAGAACAACAAGAACAACAAGAACAACAAGAACAACAAGAACAACAAGAACAACAAGAACAAGAACAGCAAGGACAACATCAACAAGAACTACATGAACGTCAACAACAAGAATAACAAGAACAACAACAACATGTACCACAAGAACATCAACAACCAGAACAACCAGAACACCAAGAACAACAAGAGCAACAAGAGCAACAAGAGCCACAAGAGCAACAAGAACAACAAGAACAACAAGATCAACAAGAACAACAAGAACAACAAGAACATCAAGAACAACACGAACAACAAGAACAACAAGAACAACATGAACAACAAGAAGAACAAGAACAACAAGAACAACAAGAACAACAAGAACAACAAGAACAACAAGAACAACAAGAACAAGAACAGCAAGAACAACAACAACAAGAACTACATGAACAACAACAACAAGAACAACAACAACAACAACAACAAAAACTGGAATAACAACAACATCACCAACAAGACCAACAACAAGAACAACAACAACATGAACAACAAGAACATCAACAACCAGAACATTAAGAACAACAAGAACAACTAGAACAACAACAACAAGAACAACAAAACCAACAACAACATGAACAACAAGAACAACAATAACAACAACAACAAGGACAACTAGAACGACAACAACAACAAGAACAACAAGGACAACAAGAACAACAAGAACAACAAGAACAACAAGAACAACAAGAACAACAAGAACAACAAGAACAACAAGAACAACAAGAACAACAAGATCAACAAGAACAACAAGATCAACAAGAACAACAAGAACAACAAGAACAACAAGAACAACAAGAACAAGAACAGCAAGAACAACAACAACAAGAACTACATGAACAGCAACAACAAGAACAACAACAACAACAACAACAACAAAAACTGGAATAACAACAACATCACCAACAAGACCAACAACAAGAACAACAACAACATGAACAACAAGAACATCAACAACCAGATCAACAAGAACAACAATAACAACAATAACAACAAGAACAACAAGAATAACAAGAACAACAAGAACATCAAGAACAACAAGAACAACAAGAGCAACAAGAACAACAAGAACAACAAGAACAACAAGAACAACAAGAACAACAAGAACAACAAGAACAACAAGATCATCAAGAACAACAAGAACAACAAGAACAAGAACAGCAAGAACAACAACAACAAGAACTACATGAACAACAACAACAAGAAGGACAAGAACAACATCAACAAGAACAACAAAAACAACAACAACATGAACCACAAGAACAACAAGAACAGCAAGAACAACAAGAACAACAAGAACAACAAGAACAACAAGAACAAGGACAGCAAGGTCAACAACAACAAGAACTACATGAACGTCAACAACAAGAATAACAAGAACAACAACAACATGAACGACAAGAACATCAACAACCAGAACAACCAGAACAACAACAACAAGAACAACAAGAACAACAACAATATGAACAACAAGAACATCAACAACCAGAACAACAAGAACAACAACAACAACAAAAACAGGAACAACAACAACAACATCAAGAACAACAACAAGAACAACAAGAACAAGAACAACAAGAACAACAACAACATGTACAACAAGAACATCAACAACCAGAACAACAAGAACAACAAGAAGAACAAGAACAACAACAACATGAACCACAAGAACATCAACAGCCAGAACAACCAGAACAACAAGAACAACAAGAGCAACAAGAGCAACAAGAGCAACAAGAACAACAAGAACAACAAGAACAACAAGAACAACAAGAACAACAAGAACAACAACAACAGGAACAACAAGAACAACAAGAACAGCAAGAAGAACAAGAACAAGAACTACATGAACAACAACAACAAGAACGACAAGAACAACATCAACAAGAACAACAAAAACAACAACAACATGAACAACAAGAACAACAAGAACAGCAAGAACAACAAGAACAACAAGAACAACAAGAACAAGAACAGCAAGGACAACAACAACAAGAACTACATGAACGTCAACAACAAGAATAACAAGAACAACAACAACATGTACCACAAGAACATCAACAACCAGAACAACCAGAACAACAAGAACAACAAGAGCAACAAGAGCAACAAGAGCCACAAGAGCAACAAGAGCAACAAGAACAACAAGAACAACAAGAACAACAAGAACAACAAGAACAACAAGAACAACAAGAACAACAAGAACAAGGACAGCAAGGTCAACAACAACAAGAACTACATGAACGTCAACAACAAGAATAACAAGAACAACAACAACATGAACGACAAGAACATCAACAACCAGAACAACCAGAACAACAACAACAAGAACAACAAGAACAACAACAACATGAACAACAAGAACATCAACAACCAGAACAACAACAACAACAAAAACAGGAACAACAACAACAACATCAAGAACAACAACAAGAACAACAAGAACAAGGACAACAAAAACAACAACAACATGTACAACAAGAACATCAACAACCAGAACAACAAGAACAACAAGAACAAGAAGAACAAGAACAACAAGAACAACAACAACATGAACCACAAGAACATCAACAGCCAGAACAACCAGAACAACAAGAACAACAAGAGCAACAAGTGCAACAAGAGCAACAAGAACAACAAGAACAACAAGAACAACAAGAACAACAAGAACAACAAGAACAACAACAACAGGAACAACAAGAACAACAAGAACAGCAAGAACAACAAGAACAAGAACAGCAAGAGCAACAACAACAAGAACTACATGAACAACAACAACAAAAACGACAAGAACAACATCAACAAGAACAACAAAAACAACAAGAACAACAACAA
>NW_027476089.1:2280000-2282500 GCF_051020955.1 Megalopta genalis | reverse complement strand
AAGAACAACAAGAACAACAAGAACAAAAGAACAACAAGAACAACAAGATCAACAACAAGAACAAAAAGAACAACAAGAACAACAAGAACAACAAGAACAACAAGAACAACAAGAACAACAAGAACAACAAGAACAACAAGAACAACAAGAACAACAAGAACAACAAGGACAACAAGAACAACAAGAACAACAAGAACAACAAGAACAACAAGAACAACAAGAACATCAAGAGCAACAAGAACAACAAGAATAACAAGAAAAGCAAGAACAGCAAGAATAACAAGAACAACAAGAACAACTAGAACAACAAGAACAACAACAACAACAAGAGCAACAACAACAAGATCAACAAAAACAACAACAACATGAACAACAAGAACAACAAGAACAACAAGAACAACAAGAACAAGAACTACATGAACAACAACAACAAGAACGACAAGAACAACATCAACAAGAACGACAAGAACAACATCAACATGAACAACAAGAACAACAAGAACAGCAAGAACAACAAGAACAACAAGAACAACAAGAACAACAAGAACAACAAGAACAACAAGAACAAGAACAGCAAGGACAACATCAACAAGAACTACATGAACGTCAACAACAAGAATAACAAGAACAACAACAACATGTACCACAAGAACATCAACAACCAGAACAACCAGAACACCAAGAACAACAAGAGCAACAAGAGCAACAAGAGCCACAAGAGCAACAAGAACAACAAGAACAACAAGATCAACAAGAACAACAAGAACAACAAGAACATCAAGAACAACACGAACAACAAGAACAACAAGAACAACATGAACAACAAGAAGAACAAGAACAACAAGAACAACAAGAACAACAAGAACAACAAGAACAACAAGAACAACAAGAACAAGAACAGCAAGAACAACAACAACAAGAACTACATGAACAACAACAACAAGAACAACAACAACAACAACAACAAAAACTGGAATAACAACAACATCACCAACAAGACCAACAACAAGAACAACAACAACATGAACAACAAGAACATCAACAACCAGAACATTAAGAACAACAAGAACAACTAGAACAACAACAACAAGAACAACAAAACCAACAACAACATGAACAACAAGAACAACAATAACAACAACAACAAGGACAACTAGAACGACAACAACAACAAGAACAACAAGGACAACAAGAACAACAAGAACAACAAGAACAACAAGAACAACAAGAACAACAAGAACAACAAGAACAACAAGAACAACAAGAACAACAAGATCAACAAGAACAACAAGAACAACAAGATCAACAAGAACAACAAGAACAACAAGAACAACAAGAACAAGAACAGCAAGAACAACAACAACAAGAACTACATGAACAGCAACAACAAGAACAACAACAACAACAACAACAACAAAAACTGGAATAACAACAACATCACCAACAAGACCAACAACAAGAACAACAACAACATGAACAACAAGAACATCAACAACCAGATCAACAAGAACAACAATAACAACAATAACAACAAGAACAACAAGAATAACAAGAACAACAAGAACATCAAGAACAACAAGAACAACAAGAGCAACAAGAACAACAAGAACAACAAGAACAACAAGAACAACAAGAACAACAAGAACAACAAGAACAACAAGATCATCAAGAACAACAAGAACAACAAGAACAAGAACAGCAAGAACAACAACAACAAGAACTACATGAACAACAACAACAAGAAGGACAAGAACAACATCAACAAGAACAACAAAAACAACAACAACATGAACCACAAGAACAACAAGAACAGCAAGAACAACAAGAACAACAAGAACAACAAGAACAACAAGAACAAGGACAGCAAGGTCAACAACAACAAGAACTACATGAACGTCAACAACAAGAATAACAAGAACAACAACAACATGAACGACAAGAACATCAACAACCAGAACAACCAGAACAACAACAACAAGAACAACAAGAACAACAACAATATGAACAACAAGAACATCAACAACCAGAACAACAAGAACAACAACAACAACAAAAACAGGAACAACAACAACAACATCAAGAACAACAACAAGAACAACAAGAACAAGAACAACAAGAACAACAACAACATGTACAACAAGAACATCAACAACCAGAACAACAAGAACAACAAGAAGAACAAGAACAACAACAACATGAACCACAAGAACATCAACAGCCAGAACAACCAGAACAACAAGAACAACAAGAGCAACAAGAGCAACAAGAGCAACAAGAACAACAAGAACAACAAGAACAACAAGAACAACAAGAACAACAAGAACAACAACAACAGGAACAACAAGAACAACAAGAACAGCAAGAAGAACAAGAACAAGAACTACATGAACAACAACAACAAGAACGACAAGAACAACATCAACAAGAACAACAAAAACAACAACAACATGAACAACAAGAACAACAAGAACAGCAAGAACAACAAGAACAACAAGAACAA